>NW_018164562.1:17230-17486 GCF_001263595.1 Phalaenopsis equestris | reverse complement strand
TCTAGGACTCCATATCTAGGACTCCATTAGAGCCCTATATTACTTGAGCGATATGTATACTTGCGTTGACAAATTCAACTTTAACATTATTGAATATTATATATATACATCTTTATTAAATCAAACATATATAGAAAGTCACAGTCAAGTTTTTAGTATCGTTGCTGGAATTTAAATCTTTTAGTAACGTCGTCAAATTCTTGTAATTGTTGATTTATAAAAAAGTCGGTCAAGTTTTTGGAGCTGTTGCCGGGGA
>NW_018164562.1:15294-15809 GCF_001263595.1 Phalaenopsis equestris | reverse complement strand
TATAGTCATTCTTGAAATAAATAGAAAACTAAAACTCTTAAAACTTGATGACTAGATAATCTGATGGATACAGAGTTAATTCAATTACTTGAATTTTATCTGAAAATCTCACTATGATATTTATCTAAGTCAAACTTATAGTGTTTCTGAATTAAAATATTGCTCCATTAGATCATAACTTTTATATAGTACTAAAATTACTTGAGGACAAGTAATAGTTAAGTTTGGGGGATTTTGACCAAAGGAAAATATGCTGAGATTTTCATACCTCTTTTATACTGTTTTTAATGATATTGCACTTTAAAGAAATGTATTTTTGATGTTTTGTTGCAGGAATGTTGAATTAGGGTCAATGAAGCAAAAAGATGCAAAAAGGAGCGAATTTGGAGCAAAAAGGACCAAAATGTGAAGAATTGCACTAGGGCGCCGACTGCGCCATCGAGGCCGCCGACGGTGAACTTTTCCCGAGGCTACAAGATAAATTCTCCAGAAGGCTGCCGACGGGGGCATCGCGG
>NW_018164562.1:14632-14932 GCF_001263595.1 Phalaenopsis equestris | reverse complement strand
GTTCTTGGGGAGAAATTTAGAGATAAGTTATTTACTTGTTATAGTTTGTATGGCTTTGATTTTATATATGAATTCCAAATTGTTTTGTGCTTTCCCCATAGGTTATGAGTAGTTTTCTCTATCTTTCTCCTTGTTTTGATATTTGTGAAATGGTGATTTGAATTGGTGAATTCATGAAAATGTTTAAGAAATTGTGATGATCTTTTCACTTCGATCTTAATTTACTTTCAATCTGGCCAATTGATTTGTTAAAATATGTTGAGTTTTACAACTAAAGTGAAGATTACATCCAAGATTCAG
>NW_018164562.1:0-14537 GCF_001263595.1 Phalaenopsis equestris | reverse complement strand
CGTTTGGGTGCTGATGTGTAGATGTTAGCCCTCAGGTGAGGGGAACGTGGGAGCTCCGAAGTGAGAGCCGGTATCCTCCCAACCTAGCCGCAAAATCAGTAACTAAGGATAGGATTAGTGAAAGTTCTTTATGTCTGGACCAAAGGGTAAAGAATAGGTATGCTCCTATTTGGCACAATATAAATTGAACTAATTCATTTTATTCATTCACTATAATTTCTTGACAAGGAGAAGAATGTTTTCTTATATATTGAATATCAATAATTAAACGTTATTTTCTATAATTAGTTATTATTCAAATTATCTATTTATAATTAAACGTTATTTTCTATAATTAGTTATTAAACCTTTTGAACCATAGATCCTAGGACTGCTACTTCGACGAGGATCTTGGAGCTAACTCTGTAAACAACAATCAACAACAGCATACCATATCTACAACAACATCTTCTCTTAGAATTTTAAAAAAAACCATAGGATTTTAAGGTAGCTCGTCTAGTACAACATAAATCTTCACCTTATCTTTAGGCATTTACACAACCCTGTTGTGCAATTTAAACTCTAACACATATTAGGCTACGAGATCGTCGTTCATTACGACGTAAAATCTCTTATCCTCCAGACTGTTTGTATGACCGTGTCATGCAAGTGTAAGCCCTAAATAATAACAATTTGCAGGAAGAAACATTTAATAATATTTCCTTAAAATTGAAGTCAAATCATATGATAGCTTGGGAAATCAATGAGGTTCTCCTCAAGATCTGTGACAACCCCTAATTTTCTCCCTTTAGATTCCATAATAAATGTAAAAAATTTAGAAGTAAAACCACCTGGGCCTGAAGATTTGCAATTCCTAATATAATTTTTAATATCATCATTGGAGAATTCTCTTAATAAAGTTTCACAATCCAAAGAGAGAATATAAATAATAATAATAATAAATTTATCAAAAATAGAGGAATGAATATCAACATAATTATTAAGCAAAAATTTTAAAAAAAGTAAACATCTTCATAAGCAATATCTTTTTGATGTTGTAAATAAACATCATTGACTAAAATTTCTTTAATAAAAATAGAAGTATTACTAATTATTATCTTTTGGTAGAGAAATTTAACCTCATTTTTTGGTTTAGATAATCATTCAAATTTAGCTATTTGTTTTAATGATTTTTAGTCACAAGAGAGGGCATTATGAAGTTTATCTTGAATGATTAAGGTTTGATTAAGCAAATCAATGCAAAGTGGATCATCATTCAATCGATTCAAAAGATTTTCTTATTGAGACTTTAAATCATTGTTATGATTTGAAAGGTAGTTGGAATTATTCCAATTCTAGTGCTTAAAAGCTTCAACGACATTCTTCAATTTATCGTAAAGGGAAAATCATGAATCACCTTTAAAATGGACATTTCAAGCTTAATAAATAATGTTAATTACTCCAACAATTTGTATTCAAAAAATTATACTTTAAAACATAAGAAGCTCCCAAAGATATATAAATAAGAGAACAATCAAAAGTAGAATTATCCAAACCTTTACAAAAAGAAAAGGAAATAAATATACCCAAGAAACATTACCAAAAGCCCTATCAAGAAGCCAGCTTATAAGATTATCAACTTGATTGTTAAACCAAGTATGCTTCTGCACTATATGCTTATATTCTACCAATAAGCTATTCTGAATAAGCTGCCCCAAACAATTTTATAAGATAGAGGCAGGAATATCATTTAACCACCAATAAGCTAATCTGAATAAGCTGCCCCAAACAACAATGCAGATTATTCTGATAATCTGCAAATTATCAGATTATCAGAGTAATTTGCTTATCAGCAGATTATAAATAATCATCAGCTACGCCAAACAGACCCTTAGTTAGCTTTGAAGGAATAAGTGGAAGACCACCCACCTTTTGACTAACTGTAAGATTACAATTAAAATCACCCAAAAGAATTCAAGGATCAGTAATATTAGCAGTAAACAGAATAATTGAACTCCCAAAATCTTTACTTACATAACACTATTATCAGCATAAATAAAGGTAATAAAAATATAACAATAGAAAAGAAAGTAGCATATCCATACATGATTGAGATTTAATTTCTTACACAATAAAAGAAATAACCTCAACATTCTATTTAGTCAAAATATGACAATTATTAGCAATCAAAGTTATTCACATTCCCTTCATTATTGAATGCTTGAGCTTATTAAAAGAAAAATCATCAGAGATAAGAGAAGGAGATAGCTTAGTTTCAATACGACCAATAATATGAGCACGATTCTTATAAATAATCCTTTTACAGTCAGCACATGGGTTTGTTTACTAAACTCACTAACATTACAAGTGAAAGTATTAGGATAAATCATAATAAGCATAAGAGAAGGAAAAGCAGGCAGAAAAGAAAATTAATGCATAGCATTACATACTCTGGTTTTACCTTTCTTTGTCCTAGAAGTAGAGGGCAAAGGGACAAAAACATCATTAAGCAAAGTAGAAAATAATATTGTCATAGCAAAATAAACACCTCTAATAGTAGAATTTTGATCAATGATATTACCCACATTTGCCTTTGAATTAATAATAGCAGCAACTGAATTTTCATTAACATTAGCATTAGATAAAACTTAAGGTTAAATAAAGCTTTCATTCTCATTAGGCAAATCATTTTGCAAATTTAGATTTTTCTGATTCAACTCTACAACATCAGAAGAATCAAGTATAGCTAAAACAACATCATCAATATCTACAATAACAATAGGAACAACATTAGATTCAGTAAGATGAGCGGTGACATTATTACCAACATTTTTCATACTACTAGATTAAACATCAACATGACCATTTAAATTCGGCGCATTAATGCTATTAGTGACATTAGGAACCATAGTAGAAATGAGATCGACAACATTAATAGGATGCCTACTTGTGCTTCTTTGAAATATTTGAGTAGAATTGTACCTATAATTACTTCTTCCTCTATTTAAAGGTGCAACAATTTTAGACAGAACATTCACAATCTTAGAACACGATCGAGAATTGTGAGCAAAAGTACATGTCTTATAAGGAGAAGGCTTTCATTCATAAACTACGGGTAATTTAAGCTCTTGCCCTTCAATATCTAAAGCAATGAAATCAGGAAGGGAGGAGTTAACACTTATCTGAATATTGACTCTGTCAAAAGAAAGCCTCAAATATTTATATGTTAAATTATCAACTACCAAAGAAACTTCTATTCGACTAGATATTTTTGAGATACCAGCCTCATTTCAACAACCCAAAAGTAAATCAAGAAACTCAACCCAAATAGGTTTTTCCTTAAATACTTCTTTAATAGGTTTAAAATATTAAGTTTATTTTTTAAAAATGAATGGTTAACCATTTGTAAACCAAGGATCCCCAGCCAATACCATGTCAAAATTCTCAACACAATTAAATTTAAACAGAAAGAAAACTTCAGATAAATACAAAAGTTACAACAATACCTTTCAACTTCCAAATCTAGCAATAACTTGCTGTAAGTTGTCCTTGGAAGGCCGTTTACTAATCACATCTCCAACCAAAACAAGTGTTCAATTCTTTGAACCATCAAGATCTTCTTGAACAAAAAAATTAACTCAATATGAGAAATTTAGAATAAAAGTTAAATTAAAAGTAGCAGAAGTAGAGAGAATATGAGAAATTAGACTCTTCCCGTTAAGAGTAGGACTAAGCCTATGAATGAATAGAAAAGAAGAGGAAATAAGAGGAGAGAAATATCCCATGAAATGTAAAAACTAGGGGCAAAAACCCCAAAACCCAAAGAAAAATCAGCATTAAAGTAAAAGAGGAGAAGAAAAAAATTTTCCCAAAAGAAAAGAAAAAATGAAGAAGAAAACCATAAAATGGATCCAAAATCGACTCAGTCCCGTGAGCCGGACAACTGATTCCTCAGTCGACTTTTTTAGATAAATAAAATGCAATTTTAATAATATTTATTTAAATAAAAAATGTACATAAATATCCCGTAAATAACGTGCAGTACATGCCAAGCACGCGAACAGGAAACCTCCCTTCGTAGACGATATCAGTGTTGTCCATCAACCCTGCCACTCTCTTTCATCTCCCGAGCTCATTTCATGTCCGACAAGTCGAAGTAACGGTGCAACGGATCCACAGTTAATACAGGGCTGGAGAACAGCTACTCTCTCTTCTTCCACGATTAGAAGAAGCGTGCAGAGCCGTCTAATCGGCACGTCCCTTCGTGGTTTGCCCTTTTTGCATTGGCTGGAACTCGGCGTTGGAGAGTAGAAGCAGTCGCCCATCGGCTGCTCCTCCTCCTTTTGCGACGCCGGCGATAATCCCTAGCATTTCCCTAGGTTTACGATCATGACTTGGAGTGTGGTGAATGATGGTGATGGTATGCCCAGGGTCATCTTGACGGAGCCTAATGGCTCCTCTGCCGAGGTATTCCCTCGTTTCCTTTTTATTTTCTTCTGATTCCTTGCTATTGTGTAGACTAATGCTTATAATCTTACGGAATTTTACTGAATCTTATAATTGAAGGAAATATTGAATTTTATGCATGGGGTTTGGGGCTGTGTGGGTTTATCCTGTTAGGTTACTGATGAAACTTATTTTATGGCTTTTGTTGCTTACTTCTTTTACAGGTTCTTTTGTATGGCGGGCAGGTAGTTTCTTGGAAAAATGATCGGCGAGAAGAGCTGCTTTTTATGAGCTCCAAGGTATTTGGATAATTTGAGTCAGTAGAGCTGGGTGGCTAAATTGGTTCATTGGTTCCTTTTTTGCATGACTGTAGTCTGGGTTTGGTTTTATGTGACATTTAGGAAATTTTGTGACACTGATTTAGGGCATTGACTCTTCACTTGACCAACAGAATGCTAGCCATAGTGCTTCCGCACAAAAAAAAGAATAATAGAAGAAAAATGGAAATTTGTGCACTTGTAATAGATTTCTTAAAGAATGCATATGGTATGAAATGAATTTCGGCTTCATTTTTTTACCCTTAAACCTAGGCTTTATCTGACAGTTTATTTTCTTATAAGGTCAATCTAGTGTAGGTACTTGCCTTTTTTTCAATTTTCTTGTTATTTTGTTAAGTTTTCGAGTTGTATAAAATATATTTATTATTGCTATTCTCATGTAGCTATTCCTTTCATAACTTTTCAACTTGTCTAAGTGCAGGATCTTGCCATGGACTATGTTTGAATTCTCTTGTAGAATACATCCAATATATATAAATTTATTACATCAAGATATTACTTAAGCAATAATATTTTCTAATGATGACTAATTTCACATCAATAAAATTTCTTGTTGTGTATTTAGTCTTTATTTTGCTAATTCGAAGATCTTTTTCTTTTAAAAATTTTCACTATTGTTGCAATTTTTCATTCTTGAAGAAGCCTTAATCATGAAAATATTTTTATATACGAAATAACATATATTAAGTTGCCTCCTTTTATTATTATTATTATTATTATTTTCAGCATGCCTTTAACAAATACCAAAAAACAATGGGCTTAGTGTTCTTCATTAATTGTATTCTAATCGGTGATTATTCTAATTTTAATTGTTGCTCCCTTTACTTTTTGAAAACTTAATGATATCTTTGATGCATGCTTCTTCTTTTTAATATCCATTCAAGTCATAAAATCAAATGGATTCTCTGACGCCCATGTGATTTTTCGCAAGTGACACACAACATGGAAGACCTTAACTTGGCTGTGTAGCTAATTGTTTTAGTGTAAAGAAACCTTGAGCTTACTTCATTGGCGTTGGTTTCTTTGATCAAGATGATAACTTGAAGTGGAAATGCCATAAATATATAATAATATAAAGAGGAGGAAATATTAAGAATAGCTTATTTAGTCTCGCACATGGAGAGGAAATTGCTTTTTGAAGGGGCCTCACATTTTTTAAAGGACATGACATATAAATAATGAGCTAGGGTGGGCAAAATATTATATTTTAAATAATATATTAATTAAATAATAATAATTAAATGAATACAAATATATATAATTAGTGTTTTTAAAAAGAAATTCAAATAACTAGTAAGATAATATTATAAGATTATAAAATGGAAATATAAATAGATAAGAATGTAAAATTCTAAGAAAATATAGACAAACAAGTGTTTAAGCTGGGTATTTTTTCTTTAGGATTGGGCAAAATCATAAATTTAGGGTGGGCAAACTCCTCTTAATTTCCTTATATAAGTAATAAAAAAAATTGAGTGCGTGCACACCCACTATCACTGTAAGGTGGTTCTGCCCATGACTGTTGAAAATTATTATGAAATTGGTGTGAGCTGGTTCAATGACTAAAAGAATGTTTCTATTAATTTATGCTGAAATAATTTAACATCTTTTTTGTTCATACTTAATTAATCAGAAAATTAAATTTTATGTAATCAATTTATGTTTACTAATAGTTTTTCTTTGTTAAAATTAATGACTTGAGAGCATTATTAATCATGATACACTATTGTTTTAATAATTTTTAATTTAGCAATTAATTAGTTATTATATAGCGAATTATAATTTATTATCACAATACTTTTTATTTAATAAATATTGTAATTGCTGTATAGTTAGCATAATTAATCTCTAGGATTAATATCCTGATCATTAGGTAATATAAAATTATAGATTATTTTTTCTAAAAGTAACTGCATAATTAATTATTATAAAATTTTACCTAAAAATTAGTTTGACATCATCGCTTCCTAATTAGTCTTATGTACCAGATCTCTAGATTCTTGACTAAACTATGCCTGTTTGTAACATTTATTTTATATGACCAATCTATACTAATGTTAACATGGTTAACTTTGTCCTCTGTGTGCTTTCCTTGGCATGTTACTTTCTCCTCTTCAAAATTTGCCTCTCATAATGTGCCATTTTTTCCTTTGTAATAAAAGCATTTCACATATTTGAACCTATGATAATTATAGGTCATAGTTAGATGGAGAACACTTCTTAAAAGGGTTTTCATTAAGCAGCGTTCCTCAATTAACTTTTCATTTCCTACACCCTTAGGCAGCTAATAGTAGCTCTATTATATTTTTTAGAAAGAGGTAATAAACATATGGGTAACAATGCTTGATTCTTATCATCACCATGGCATCAATAATCCTCAAATCCATTACAATGGAATGAAACTTATTAATATTTGATTTAATATGCCTACATTCTGTTAAGTACTTGTGACAAATATTGAGCTTAGGTTTTTGGTTTTGTAAATAGAGGTTTCCTTCAAATGATGCTTGAATGATGACAGAGGAGTTATAGAGGCTAGCTAGCTCCTAAATTTCTGGTTTGCTATATTGATATCAACTCTTCTGAGGAGAGTTTGTTGGAGCTGATGTAATAAAAACTTTCAAACATGCCATGACAGGGGCAAAGTTGCTATAAATTAATTATTAAAATTCAAATTAGGCCAAAATATATTGGTGTTGAGCCCATTTTAAAGCCTTTTTAGTCATATTTATGTTTATGGCCAATATTTTTTTAATTATTCGTTTCATGTGAATTATTTTATTAGGTTTTATCCTCTCTTGGAATAGAATATATTTAGGGGCTGTTTGGTTGCTAGAGAAAAAAGTAATGTAAAATAAATACTATACGAGAGTAATGTATTATATTTGGAATACTTTGGGGTTCTTTGGTTTATTGTAAATAAACAAATGACTTCATTTTTTTTTTTTGTTTGAAGAAATATGAAAGTTAATACATTGGCGGCAGTTCCGAATTCAGGGAGAATGAACTAAGGGCTGAATTTCAAATATAATATGATTTTACATTGGATTTGAATTTCTTCCGAACAAACAATTAGATTTTCAAAATTCAAGAATTTGAAATATAATATGCCCCTAATTCGGCCGACGCCGACCAAACATGCTCTTAAAATTAAAGGTTTTCGGATTGTATGGGATTATATTGTGTTTAAATGTTTAGCCTTATATTTGAACATTGTGTATTATTAATTGAATGAAATGAATTATCTGCAGCTAATTAAGTATTTAAATAGCTCCTCGTTTTCAGGCTCTAATTAAAATATTGCTTGATGTTTGGCTAAACCAAATTCATATTCAATCTAGGAAACTAACAACTTTTTTTTTTGTTCTTTAGTTAAACTGACAAACTACACCATCAATTTTATTAGTAGTCCTGCACTATTAATTATTTTTGGAAATAAAATACTACGTGTTATTTCTTTCCTCGTTCCTCACTACATCCAATGGTCTACAAATAGGTCACTCACTCATTCTCTGTTTTTTTCTGCAAGATATTGCTTTTATCTAATATCTAAATCAAAGTACGTAGTGATTGTCACTTTGTAAATTGCTTTGGAAGTGTTGATTGTTTGCATTCTTTTACATATTATATCCGTATTCATCCATGCATTTTGTATTTATATGCTTGTCACATAACCTGAAATTTAGGCATGCATGCATGTTTTTCTGTATGCTAGCTACCTTATAGGTATAAAAAAGTCTGACTATTTTTTCTTGTTCAATAGGCTGTTTTGAAACCACCTAAAGCTATCAGAGGAGGAATTCCTATCTTTTTCCCTCAAGTAATTCTATTTGTGCTTTGCGTACTTCATGAGTAGCCTAATTTCTTTTATTGTATCTTTGTGCATATCTAACTCGTTATGTGCTATAGTTTGGTTTGGGATCCCTGGAGCAGCATGGCTTTGCAAGGAACAGATTGTGGGCAATGGATAGCTGTGCATCTCCATTACCTCCTCCCAAGAATCATTCTACAATAGATCTAGTTTTGAAGTCCCAAGAAGAGGACATGAAGACATTGCCAAGGTAATATTTGAGAGAAGCTCATTGAAAAGGTCATCTGTGCATACTTCTGATGGATTTTGCATGATTTAAACTTTGAGCAATGCAGCTTTGAGCTACGGCTGCGAATTATATTGAGCCCAGGCAAGCTCACTTTGATTCCTCGGGTGAGGAATACTGACAGCAAACAATTTACATTCACCCTTGGATTGCGTAATTACCTTTCTGTTTCAGACATCAGGTACTTGGACTTTAGCCCAGTTCTTCCATTAGAGTAACTCTATCAATCTGTTGTTTAGTTTTTCATTGTCTATTTTATGTAGTTTCTTATAATGAAAAGAATGTAGAAAGCTGCTGGATATGGTAATGTTTTATTTGTCCACGTCTGCTCTCTGACTTTGCTCATAGTGTTAATTGACCCATTCATTTTTACTTCGAAGTTTGAAAAGATTATTTCTTTTCCCAGTGAAATATTTTAGTGCATGATTTCTTTGGCAGTGAAGTCCGAGTTGAGGGATTGGAGACGCTCGACTATTTTGATAATCTTATGCAAAGAGAGAGGTTCACTGAACAAGCAGATGCAATTACGTTTGATGGGGAGGTTTGCATATTTTAGCTTCTTTTAGTTTGTATACTTCATTGTTTTATGCATTTCCACTTTAATTGGCTATATATTGGCTTCCTTGTAATTTCATGGAAACTTATGATGGCAGATGCAATGCATTTTGTTATGGGATCGTTTCCCTTACAAAGTAAAATCATACCTCATTAAAATATGCTTTTCATCCATTTTTCAATTTGGTGTTACCATTAGAATTTGCTATAAGAAAAGGAAGCTGTAATGTTACTATGTTCTTAATTCTTGTTGGTCAAGTGGATCTAATTAACGGTATAGGCTTTCTTTTGAACTTTATCTTGGGCTAATATTTGCAACTGTATGATTTTAAGAGTTATTTTTAATGAGCTTCTTTAATGGTTAAGTGGCTCTCTCTCAGGTATAAAGTGCACTCACTTTTCAGTAATTATACTCATTCCTCGAGCATTTTTGCTGCTTTGCACTCATTACTACCAGATAACCGAAATTATAACCATCATGCCTTGTTTTGTTAAATTATAACTTGGCTTATTTGTTTGCATGAAATTTCAATTGCTTGCTTCTCTTTTGTAGTTTTTAATCGTAATTTCTATTTTGAATCCAAGGTTCTTTCACAAGAATTAGTTTTAAATTTTTTTTATTTTCGAAATAATAAATAGTTATTTGAAATTATTGATCTGCTTTCACCAGAGTTACATTTTTGTCCCATAAATTGGTTGCATCTTATTTAAATTTTATGGTAGTCCTAATATTAGAAACTCTAAACTCTTAAATGTCCTACATCTCATGCCCATAAATACCCATTGTTGTATTGCTCAATACGTGTCAAACTCAATTTCTTTCATGGTACAAGAAATATAGACTTCTTTCCTTCACCGTAGGATTTACAACCCAGCTTCTGGTGCTTTCACATGTTTCTAGCTTAAACTATATTCTACTTCGGGACATTTACATACATAGCGCACAATTCTTGTGTATTCACATATCTCACATCTAAACTTTCATATTTACGCACCTAGCACTCAAATCTCTAATATCAAATCAAATCTAGCACT
The DNA here is from genome assembly GCF_001263595.1 of Phalaenopsis equestris. Classification (NCBI taxonomy): domain Eukaryota; kingdom Viridiplantae; phylum Streptophyta; class Magnoliopsida; order Asparagales; family Orchidaceae; genus Phalaenopsis; species Phalaenopsis equestris. Next base: position 4,087 of record NW_018164562.1, on the reverse strand, counting down.
GTTACCACTTTTTAAAAGTCAAACACACCTCTTCATGCATAAGTTTAAACCACCAAAGTGCTATATGGAAGTTTAGATGTGATATATATAAATAAATATGAATTGTGTGCTACATATGTGAATTTCTCCTACTATCTCACAAGTGTTTCCTTAGCAGGTTGACAGAGTTTATTTAAGCACGCCGGGAAAGATAGCCATCATAGACCATGAGAAGAAAAGGACCCTTGTTCTGAGAAAGGAAGGCCTGCCTGATGCTGGTAGGTTGCTTTCTCTTAACACGGCCTGCTGCTTTTCCTTTCCTCCCAGTGCAATTTTATTTCTTTGAACATTTACATACATAGCATACAATTCTTATTTTTTTATATATCTCGCACCTAAACTTGCATATGTACACTTATAGCACTTAAATTTTTAACATCATATAAAAATTGCATTATTATCACTTTTTATAAGTGAAATACATCTTTTCATGCACGGGAGCAAAAAATAAAGTTCAGGTGTGAGATATGTAAATACACAAGTGTTCTGTGCTACATATGTAAATTTCCCTTGTTTCTTTCCTCTCTGCAGCCCTTTGGAACCCATGGGATAAGAAGTCGAAGGCTCTCCCAGATTTTGGTGATGAGGATTACCAGTTCATGCTATGCTTGGATTCCGCAGCTGTTGAGAATCCAATCAACCTCAAACCATCGGAAGAATGGATGGGCCGTCAGGAACTGTCAACCGTGTTGTCGAGCTACTTCAGCGGACAACTTGATCCTTGCAAAGTTCTTGCGGGACACTAACCGGTCATCGTATCTTCCATTTCGCACCAAGGTTCATCAGAGTAAGTATTGTATAGCTACAGATGTTCTTACTTTGTTTTTCTGCATGTGTGGTTGGGCATCATTGGACTATGTTTGAGTTCCGATTTGTAGAGAACGTTTGAGTTAATCATGTGTTATTCTTTCCCTTTTTTTCTGTAGAAATTTACAACTGAACTGTGTCTTTTCAAATGCTATATTTTCTGAAAATAGGAAGATTGGTTTTCTGGAACTATTTGAACTCTACTTAGCTTGATATACTTGTTATTTCTCAGTTGCATCTTTTTTGTCAGGAAAAGTAGATAATTTTGTATTTTTCCCCATGTGGTAATAATCATTAGTGGAATTTTCATCAACTATGAATTTTCTGATTGTTATCATGATTATTCACTAAAGTTTTTAGGGGCATTTACATATTAACACACAAATTTTCATATTTAGTTGTGCTAAAATCAAACTTTGACATCACATAAAAAAAGAAACACTATCGTTAACCTTTTACAATTGAAATACACCTTTAATACGTAAGTGTTCTAAATATAAATATCAATCTCCTAGGTGTTAGATTTAAAAATATATAAAAATTGTTTGGTTTGTATGTAAATTTTTCAAATTTTTTTTTGTGATCCCAAGCGCACGCCTAATGTTCTGATTTAGGGGTTTTTAGTCTTGGACGAGTCTCTGGTGTAAAAAGGTGTTTGGCTCACTCGGAGGTAATCCAAAAGCTATTTTTATGTAATGATTCTGAAGGATGGTGAAATTGGAAGTGAAAAAAGGTTGCATGATAGTTAATCCTTGTATTTTGTTGAAGTGAATGATTATTAAAGTAAACATTGGTAAATTATTTTCTAGCAAATAAAATATTTTGTTTTTATTTAGGGGCATTTACATACAGCCACCTAATTTTTATGTATTTACATATCAAAACCTAATTTTTACATTAATCACCCAATTCTTTCATATCAAATAAAAATATTACTATTTTAAAATTTAAAAGAGTGAAATGCACACTTTCTTCTTTAAATAAAATGGAATATATGTAAAAATTAAAATTTGGGTGTTAGAAAAGTAAATATAGAAGAATAAAGTGGTATTTTTATTATTTGATTTGAGAAAAAAGCATAAAAGAAACATTGGGCTTAGATTTGGGATAATGTTTCCATACCCTGTCAAGTTTGTCGGAATTACTATATGCCCCAATTTAGAGCTGGCACTAAAATTTTTTTAATAGGATTAGATTATGAATTTAATCCAATCTGACTTTTACTTCAAATTGAAATACATCTTCAATAAAGTTTGTGTAAATGAGAGTGCATTTGGGGCGATTTTTATGCTGATTTCTGTTTTCGAAGGCAGCTCAGGAGATGTTTGGGAGCTCGCTTTATCATTACTAAAATCTTAGAGAAGCAAACAACCCCGGTTGAACTGCCTTCCATGGAACTGATTGCATGGAGCATAATGTCGTAGGGTTTATGTGACATCCCGATGGAGTGGATTTTCTCTTCTATCTTCTTGCCTTTTAATTGAGTGTATGTATCTCTTTGATCCTTTTTTGTTTTAGAAACACAAAAAGAAGCTTTTGTGTTTTTTTTTTTTCGGTTTTGCTTCTGCGTAGCCAGATTTTCAGAATCTAATCTTTTCTGTGCTTTGAAATATTTGATTGGGCGTTTAGGGTGCGCATTTCATGCTATTTTGGGCTTTGCATTCCATGCTATATCGTTGGAATCTACACATGAATATTTTATTTTGAATTTTAGGGCCAGTTGGAACTTGGTTGAGGCACAGATAATGGTGAAAGTTTAGTTATGAACTTTGCAAATATATAATATTTCTTATCTTTGTATGTTAGTTCAGAGAAAATGTTATACAATTTTTTTGTCATGTGGTTGAGTTTGCTTTGATTGGGGAGCTATTGACTATGGTTGGGGCTGCCTTATGATGATTTTAGGATTTTATGGTGTGCAATCCATTCTCTGTGATTGAAATTCATAATTTAGTAATTTGTTTTGGGATTTCTCGAGTCTTACTCTGGATTTGTGTGATAATTCTATTCTTAGAGATTTGTAATATGTACTATTTGTCAGCATCTCTATGAGCAAATAAGTGGTATACTTCTTATGCTTCATAAGTTTATAGTATTAATTTGTGTCAATGATATGTTGTTGATATTCTATTTGATGAAGAAGTGTAGCTTCTTAAGGAAATAATTTATATTCTTTAGGGTTATATCAATTATTTATGGTTAAATTCTTTATTGTTTTAGGAGTAGCTCGAGATCTTAGGATTGCATAACAATTAGGGATCTTGGTTTATTTAATAATTAAAGAATGATTCACATGCATGCCACTCAACTCTTATGAATTTACATCACTATAATCTAGATTTTAAGTTTTACATAAAAATCATTTTATATATGCATGAAAATATGTATATCAATTTTTAAAGTTGAAAAGGTGATCTTTTTGATATGATATGAAAGATTTGAGTGATATAAATGCAAAAAAGATTAGTTATTTCATATGTAATACATAAGAATTAAGTGGTTCCCCTCAATTACAATGATAAATAAATGTGATTTTTTACTTTTTTTTTTCATTTGATGGAAATGAATTTCTTCTCTCGCAAATTTATTGCTCCATGTTCCGTGGAATGGAATTCATAAGCAATCCATGCTTAACTGTCACTTGGTGGTTTAGGGAATACATTTCTTCTCTGTATGCAAGTGCATAATCAAGTTTATAATGTCTGGGCTATATGATATGGAATTTAAAATGGTGCTTCTTACTGTGTGATGAGAATGAATTTACATTCAACCGCTCAATTCCTAATTATTATTCGAACACCTCAATTTCATGTTTACATACCATGCCATCTCACCTATGCATGAAATGTGTTTTTCACTTTTTATAAGTTAAAATGGCCGTAATTTTGATGTGATATTGAAGATCTAAGTGGTTTATATGTAAAAACATAAATTTTAGTTGTTAGGTGAATAATATGTATGTAAAAGCTAATGAAAACTATCTATGCTATTCATATGAATTGGATGATATGTATGTAAGATTTATGGTCATTGGTGATTTTTAAAGATGTATTTAGACAATTTGCATGTATACGAGCCAAATTTTATGCATTCATATAAATATTTTTCTTCATGGCTACGGTATTCGACCTTGTTTGCATTTATAATTATATGCTGCTATATTTAGCATGATAATGGCATGGTGCAAGCTATATGTATTGTGGTTTTTTCTAGCGTTGATTTTGCCAATGTTATGTAGGGT
>NW_018164561.1:124034-151911 GCF_001263595.1 Phalaenopsis equestris | reverse complement strand
ATATATATATATATATATATGAAGTGGAGCAAAAGGAAAACAGTATTGCAATGAAAACTAAAATTCCCAAAATCCACATCAATAGTACACATAAATATCATAATATCCAATACAATCAAAATGACAAAAAATCTGCAATACCAAGAGAAAGTAAATACAGACATCAGAATCAGTACTCATCCTCCTCCTCATCATCCTAATCCACAGCCTTGAAGTGCTCAAACATCTGATAAGGAGGATAAACAGGGAACTCTACGCTCTGGTATCCTCTCAAAAAGCTCACTAGGGACGTATTGAAGCTCACTTCATAGTCACTTTTGCATTTCAAATAATTTTTCAAATGCTCTCAATGTTCTCCATTCTCTTGAAGCTGACACTGTACATAAAGTATATCACCTTGTTGTATTTATATCTTCTCCATTACAATGTCTAATCTAACAGGTGAGTGAGTCGAAGTACTAGAGGCAGAAGGTCTCAAAGCTGAAGTGGATGGAATATCAGAAGCTCTACCCCAAGATCTTTTATATAATTCCACATTAGCCTTAGCAATAGGCTTTAATGGTTGTAGTGGCTCTTACCAAGTTTCATATTTAACCCCAGAATGCTTGAAAATAGTAAAGATAAAGGAAGGGTAGCCCATACCTGCAGAAGTACTAGCTATGACAGACATCAAAATAATTTTGTAGATAAGAGCATATGGTATGTAAGAACATATGGTATAATATCACTAAAAATAAAGTTCACATTATCTTCATACCATGGAACACACCACTCATTGATAGTGAATAATTTTTCATCTGAAAAATGGTCATTAGCTTCTTTTTCAAAACAGAGGAATTTTTTTTAATTCAGGCCTGGACAGATGATCAACAATTTGATTATCAGCTCCCTTCCAATCTACTATTTCAAAGTCAAATTCTTCCATAAGAAGAATCCTTCTTATCAATCTTAGTTTTGCATCCTTCTTTTTCATTAAATATTTAATATTAGAATGATCTATATGCACAACACATTTTGTTTCAATTCAATATGATTAAAATTTATCAAAAGCGTATACTATTGCTAATAACTCTTTCTCAGTTATGGTATAATTAGTTTGAGCTTCATTTAGATTTCTAATAGCATAATAAATTACTTTAAAAATTTTATCTTGTTTTTTGTCATAAAACAGCTTCAATAGCATAATTACTTGCATCACACATCAATTCAAAAGATTTTTCCCTATATGTTGAAACAATAATTGGTGCAATGACTAATTTTTTTCTTAATAGCTCAAAAGCTTTTAGGCACTCCTTATCAAAATTAAAAACTACATTTTTTTGAGTAAATGACATAGAGGCTTACCAATTTTTTAGAAGTCTTTAATATATCGCTTATAGAATCCATCATGTCTTAAAAAACTTCTAATTTCCTTTACATTTGTTAGGTGAGGTAAATTAACGATCACTTAAATTTTTGCAGGATCTACTTCCATACCATTTTTTGGTATGTGATGTCCTAAAACAATTCTTCCTGCTACCATAAATTGACATTTTTCCCAATTAAGGACTAAATTTGTTTCTTCACAACACTTAAGAACTCTTGATAAATGTTCTAAATATGATTCAAATGAAGTTCCAAACACTGAAAAATCATCCATAAGAACTTCAATTCCTTTTTCAATTAAATCACACAAAATAGCTATCATACATCTTTGAAATGCAACGGGGCATTACATAAACCAAAGGGCATTCTTCTAAAAGCAAATGTATCATAAGGACTGATGAACATTTTTTTTTACTTGATCCTCAGGAGCTATTTGTATTTGGTGATAATTAGTATATTCATCCAGAAAATAAAAATATTTATGCTCTGCTAGTCTATCCAACATTTGATCTAGAAAGGGTAGTAGAAAATGATCTTTCCCAGTGGCGAGATTTAATTTTCTATAATCAATTTGCCACCCTGTGACTTGTCTTATTGGATTAACTTGTTATGTTCATTAATAGTCACATGCACTCCTCCTTTCTTAGAAACACAGTGAGTTGGATTAACCCATGCACTATCTGAAATAGGGTCAATAATTCTAGCATCTAGCTACTTTAAAATTTCTTTCTTAACAATTTCTTTCATAGCAGGATTCAATCTCCTTTGAGGATCAGCTGTGGGTTTGTAGTTTTCTTCCATAAGAATTCTATGCATACAAATTGAAGGACTGGTTCCTTTAATATCCAAAATTATCCATCCAATTGCTTTCTTATAATTCTTCAAAGTTTACATTAAACTTTCATCTTCTAAAGTTAAATTTGAGGAAATTATAACTGGTAATGTTGTGGAATCACTTAAAAGGGGATATTTTAAATGTTTAGGAAGTAACTTCAATTTAAATTCAGAATGTTTTACAATTGATGGACAAAAGCATTTATCTTTTTCTATAGTGTCCAAAACTTTAAAACTTTCTCGAGCATAATTTGAATCTTCGTCATGAAACTCATCAGATTTCGCTAATTCCTCTTCTTGCTCATGTTCCAACTCTTTCGTTTTATATTTCTCTTCATAAGTTGTTTTGAAATGACATTCACTCAGATATCTTATTGCATTCATCCTATAACATTCATCATCTTTACCTTCTGCAGGATACTTCACTGATTTTAAAATTTTAAAAGTAATTCTTTGATCATTGACGCACATAGTTAATTCCCTTTTTCGCACATCTATCATTGCTCTTCTTGTGGCTAGGAAATGTCTCCCCAAAATGATAGGTATCCCTTTATCTTTCTCCATTTCAAGCACAATGAAATCAACAGGAAAGATAAATTAATCCAATTTCACTAAAATAACTTTTATAACTCCCTTAAGATATATTATTGAACGATCTGCTAACTATAAAGTTACAGTAGTAGGGGATATTTCTCCTAATCTCAGTCTTTTAAATATTGATAACGACATAAGGTTAATGCTTGCACCGAAATCACATAAAGTTTTCCCATAAAAATTGTCTCCTATTGCTCACAACATAAAGTTTTCCCATAAAATTTGTCTCCTATTGCTCACGGAATTGTGAATCTACTAAGATCTTTGAGCTTTTCAAGTAGCTTTTTCTGACTTATAATATTGCACTGCTCACCAAGTGCAGCAGTCTCGATATATTCAAACTTCCTTTTTCTGTTAAGAATATCCTTCATAAACTTCACATAGCTTGGCATTTGTTCTAAGGCTTCAACAAACGAAATATTAATTGTAAGCTTTTTAAGGATTTCCATAAATTTTAAAAAAATTTTATCCAACTTTTGTTGACGATGTCTCTGAGGAAATGGAGATTGGTGGTTTTTTCAAGTCAATTTTTAGTGGAGAAATAGGTCTCTCTAATCATTTCAAAGCTTTCTCTTTAGGCTCTTCAATTTCTTCTCTCTCTAGTTCACTCTTTTTTTTTAACACTACCTTCGAACTCTCTTCCACTTTTAAGTTGAACAGTTTTTACTTGTTCTTTATTCCAGTCTTTTAGATTTACCTTTTTGAACAGTTTTTACTTGTTCTTTATTCCAGTCTTTTGGATTTACCTTTTTTATTATTAGGAAGTGTTCATTGAGATCTATTACTTAATGAATTTGCTATTTTTCTTAGTTGATTCTCAATATTAATAAATTTGAATATTATTTGTTGCATCTGATAACACTGTTTTATGATACATGTGTAAATTTCAAGGATTATAGTCAAGGATGTGTCCGAGATGAAAATCATTTCTTGGCAATCTTACTTGGATGGAGAACTTCTACGAGGTGAAAGGGAAATGCAAGATATGAATCTAATATCTTAAGTGGATAAGAGAATAATGACTATGTACATAAATAATAAGATTATAATACATACGATGTTTTTTGTGTAATCAATGAATTTCTTTTAAAATCACAATTAAGTGCGCTCCTATTGATGCACGCATGGCATGGATGAACTCTTGAAAAATTACTCAAAAATTGAATAAAATTATGAGCTTTAGTTTGGCAGGTGATGAGTTGGGTCAAAGTGAACAATATATTACTTAGAATAACTTGAGTCACAAAAACTCTGTAGTATGATTTTTCTTCTCAAATGTTCTTCATTAAAAATTTCATGCCACATTCCAACTTGATCACTTATTGAATATTCTAAGGAGATCAAAGTCTTCATCTCCATTAATTCAAAATCGAGCACAAAAAAGATATAGGGTTTGTTTAATTCAATCCAAGTTTAAATCAAATAACAGTTCAATTAAAGTTAAATCTAATCCGTTAGTGGATCATTAATTAGTAAATTTGTTTCAAGCAAAGAGAAAAAAATCAAATTGTTTGGGGCATTTCACTCCTCTCAAGTTACAATCAGAACAAATGTTTGCCATTCAACCTTGGTCACCATTTTGTTGAGGCATCTACATACATGCCATCTAAAAGTAAATTAGAAGCCAGGATTATTACTGCGCTGTTAATACAAAGGCAGCGACGGAGGGATGTGTGCAAACTTCGAAAGGAGCCATCAGTAACTGGAGAGGAGAGAAAAGGAGTGGGACGCTAGGGGCATTGAGAGAGTGACGGGGCGATGTACTGAGATTAGAGAGAGAAAGAGGGCAAGCAGGTGAAAGATCTTCGTTTATTTGTTTCCTACCATCTCGTCTTAGCTCTTTTTTTTTCCCCTTCTTCGCTCCTTCTCTGTCCATCTCTTCCAATCTACCCGCATTCATTCCTTGCTTCTCACTTTCCAATTCACGAGATCCCCATCTCTTCATTTCCTTACCCTTTCTTGTTCACACACTATCTCTCCCATATCTCTCCGATCTGCCATCTTCACTTTCTTCCCCCTCTTCTCCCTCTCCCGTTTCATGTCTTCTTCTCCGAAATCGCAATCGTTCCCCATTCTCTTTAATTTCTGCGGCCATTTCAGCTAGCAAGAGAGCGGAAACGTCGAGGCTTTTTGGCGAGATGTCGAGGTCGGATTCTCAGAAACACTTTTCGGCGCAGTCCATCTCCGATCGCTTTGACTCTGCGCTCAGCTTCGAGGGTAACAAGCCCGATGCCAAGAACTTCGATCATCTCGATTCGCCCGTCTCTCCCCTCCGTACAGGTGCTACAGCCGCTGCCGCCACCAGCAGCAGCTCGAGCTCCTCGGGCTCGTTCTCCGGAAAGCCCCTCCCCAATGTAGCACTCGCCGCCACGAAGTCCGATGACTTAGCAAGGCGCAATCACTCCGGGGAGCTCTCTGGCTCAAGTCATGGGAGCCCTAGCCGTAGACCAGGACATCGTCGGTCCGGATCTGGCCAGCTTGTGTTCTCCAGCTCCGCTAACTCCCCGGCGACCAATGTGCTCCCAGCGGGGAATATTTGCCCTTCCGGGAAGATAGGGAAGTCTGGGATGATGAGTCGAAGCACGGCGAGAAGCGATGTACTTGGATCTGGTTCAGCGAATTATGGGCACGGGAGTATAATGAGGGGCGTTACCACTGGGTTTGGTACGGAAATGAAGAATTTGAGGCCGATGAGAGTGGATCCAGAGGAGTTAACCAAGGTTGGAAACGAGCATTACAAGAAGGGGCAGTTTACGGAGGCGCTGGGTTTCTATCATCGAGCAATCGAGATGTGTCCCAGCAATGCTGCTTGCTGGAACAACAAGGCAGCAGCTCTCATTGGGCTGGGAAGATTGGGGGAGGCAGTGAAGGATTGTGAGGAGGCCATTCGGCTCAACCCGAACTATTCCAAGGCTCATCAGAGGCTTGCTTGCTTACATCTTAGGTAATTTTTGCTTTGCCACTCAGTGACATCTGTAAAAATACAGTTAATTGTTTTTTTTTCTTTCTTTCTTTTCTTTAATTTTTTCTTTTTTTCTTTTTTTATGATTCCTACTTGTATGTTGCATCCATTTTTTTCTGTAATGATAAGATATTTGTGCTGGATGTGTGTTTTGTTCCAGTTGATATATAATTTTATTTATGTTTACCCTGAGATGTTGTCAATGTAATTACTGCTTTAGGTTATGCTTTTTGTCAATGCAATTACCAATAAGGTTGTTCTTTACTTCTTCATTCCAGGGAATGCTTTATTGCATTTTTTTTAGATGATTGGGTGACTGCTCATATATTTGTTCTAAATTTATATTCTGTTGATTTTGGTGTTGCATTTCATCGGTGGTCTGTGTGTAAAGTTGAACCTTGAGTAAAAAATATTAATCTTTGCGCCATTGTGTGTTTTTCTAATTCTTTTGTGGTTACAAGAAATCTTAGCTCACTAGTATGTGCAATTGAGGCTGATTATGCATAACTAGCTTTTGAATATGCGAACTTTATAGTTGTTTTGACCATATTAGCCAATTATTATTTTCCCTGTGTTCAAAATATGGTTGACTTTATCGTTGAATTAAGAAATGATAATTCTATTCATTAGTCTAATAATTGTTTACATGTTATTAGATGTAGCTATCATTGTGGTTGTGTGTGATTGTATATTTCCTTCTATGAGAAGAAAGTAGATCAATTCTTTTAGCACATCTTTATGTTCATATGATTTCTATCGGTTCATGTTTAGCATTGCTATTTATCTGTTTTGCGATTTTATTATCTTTCAAAAAAATAGAAATATGCCAGTATACTTTGATAAAACAAAGGAAATTTTGAAGTAGAAAGTTAGATTCTATAATAAATAATTTATTTTAATGATAACTTGATAATTAGTGCTTAGATAATGATATATAAGATAATTGTTAATTGATTTAACGAAACATACTTTCTGTAATATAGATCTCCTCTCTAGATTCCATATTTGCGAGAGCATCATGCAATAAGTACACCCATTTTCTTATTGAGTTTATTTATTGGAATATGAAAGCAACTGAAAATAGTGTTGGTCGTATTTTCTGAATTTCTAAAAGTAATTTGATTTGTTTTGAAAATTAGAAATATGCATGCTCATTTAAACATGTTTTGTGGCATTTTTCTTGCAGCCTTAAACATATTAACATAGATTATACACTAAAAACTCTTCTACTGGGGGATTCCTATTTGAATTTGCTTGTTTTCTGATATGAACTATATGATTAAAAGTGCTGACATGTAATCTTTAACTAGCCTTACTTTTCATGCAAGTGAACGTTGTGATATTCTTTTTCTTCTATACATTGTGTTCCCTTGGTTTCTAAAATTTCAGTCTTGCTTTTGCAATGGCTTCACATATATTGGACAATCTGATAGCTAGCAATTATTTTCATTTTTGATTGGCTAAAACTAATTTGCTAAACAGGTTGGGGCAGGTTGAATATGCACGGAGGCACCTCTTTTTGGCCGGACACCAGCCTGACCTTGCTGAGATGCAGAACCTCCAGATGGTGGAGAAGTATCTGGAAAGATGCTCTGATGCTCGGAGGATGGGGGACTGGAAAAGTGCTCTGAGGGAAGCAGATGCTGCCATTACAGCGGGCACAGACTCTTCACCTTTGGTAAATGAACTCAATTTTTATGAGTAAAGTGCCAAAATAGTTCCTTTACTATTTACAAGGGATCATATTATTATCAGTCTAAATGTATATTATTCCTCGGACACTTTAAATTGGGGCTGAAAAAGTTCCCACACAAGGCTAGTTTAGCCCATTTTAAAAGATTGTAGGGACTAAATTGACACTTTTATGTAATCTGGTAATAAGATGAACCCTTGCAAAAGGGGGCTATTTTGACACTTTTTTCCAATCTTTATCAACCTACTTCATGATTTCACCAAAAAATTCTAGGAATATGAATGACTTATTAGTTTAAAAATAACAGATTACAGCGTTGAGAGCAGAAGCTCTTCTTCATCTTCAACATCTTGAAGAAGCGGATTCAACTCTTGCAATAGCATACCAACTGGCCAACAAATCACCATCCTCTTTCCAGACCAAGTTTCTTGGTATGCTTTCAGGTTCTTATATCTCATTTGTGCAAGCCCAAGTTGATATGGCTTTGGGAAGGTGAGCTAATAAAATTTGACTTCCAAAATATGGTGATTGATAGCATTGAATCAATGAGAATGTATGATGGAAATTTTGTAGGTTTGAGAATGCTGTTACGTCAGCTGAGAAGGCCCGCCAGATAGATATACATAATGCTGAAGTATCAGGGTTGTGGGAAAAAGTGAAATTTGTGGCTAGGGCTCGTGCCCAAGGTAACGAGCTTTTCAAGTCCGGAAATTTTGCAGAAGCCTGCACAGCTTATGGAGAAGGACTCAAGTATGATCCATCAAACCCAGTGCTCCATTGCAATAGGGCTGCTTGTCGGTCTAAACTTGGGCAGTGGGAGAGGTCTTTGGATGACTGTAATGAAGCTTTGAGAATTCAACCTAGGTACACCAAGGCGCTTCTTAGACGAGCTGACTCTTATGCTAAGGTTAGAATCTTAAGCCTTTCTATTTTTATGCAATGAAACTATTGTGAAGGATGATCATTTGGTGCCTTTATTTTTTAGCTTGAACGGTGGGTGGAAGCAGTTAGAGATTATGAGATTTTGAGAAAGGAACTTCCTACAGACACTGAGGTAGCAGAAGCATTATTTCATTCTCAAATTGCTTTGAAAATGTCACGAGGTGAGGAGGTTTCCAACATGAAATTTGGTGGTGAAGTGGAGAAAATAACAGGTCTGGAGCAATTACAGGCAGCAATAGCTCTTCCAGGTGAGCTGCTTTCATTTTAAATTCTCAGGATTCTGTACTTTTTTTTCCTTTTTTGCTCTCTATATTTACTCTGCCTGATTTGAAATTTGGCGGTGCTTTCTGCTTGACTGAATTTTGTATAAACTGTTGTACTAAGTTTCAATGTTGGTTTGATAGGCAGCACTGTTCTTGGTTTTCTCTTAAATTTGTTGTGCTAAATGATGACTTATCAGTTGCTGAATATTGATAGTAGCTTCCTGTATATCTGCCATTTTCTTGTTTTTTATAACTTAAAGCCTGCATCATTCTTACAGGAGTTTCTGTTGTATACTTTATGGCTGCTTCAAATCATCAGTGTGTCCAGACAAGCCTATCGGTGGATGCTCTTTGTAAGAGATACCCATCTCTAAATTTTCTCAAGGTAATCTTTGCAAGTTCAAATGTTCTACTTCTTTAAAAAAATGCACTTTTTTCTTAGCCATGTCCTTTGTTTAACACAAGGTTGATATAAATGAGAGCCCAGCTGTTGCCAAGGCAGAGAAGGTGAGAATTGTGCCAACTATCAAGATTTATAAAAATGGAGCTCATGTGAAGGAGATGATCTGCCCCAGCTTGCAGGTGCTGGAGCTTTCATTGAGGCATTATGGCATGTAGCATTGAAACCCAGCGCTCTTTTGTAAACCCATCTTTTCCAATTCATAAAAGTCGCTGCTTTTTTCGGAAACCAGCCACACAGTAATCAATTTAGTCAAAGACAAGAGGAATCCATTTTTTTTCATAATTTTCTTTTCCCCCAATCTTTTCAGATCATTTTACCATTTTCACTCTAGTTCCCCCCTTATTCATTCATTGTAGTTCCAATTTCATCCAAAGATTTCTGATTAGTCTTAGGATACCCTATTTTATTCATGGCAACCTATCATTCTCTTGTTAAAAGCCTAACGTGAAATATGTACTGTACTATTGCTTTAGATTTTCAGGATTCACTTTTCAGGTTCATTATTTGGTGGGGAAGGAGAGATGGTGGGTTTGGATTTTTACATGTATATACACCATATTGAAAGCATTAGAAGCCATTGCTTTGAATGGGTAGAATGGTCGGGGAAGGGATCATAACTGAACTATGAATATTTTTTGGGGCGGTAAGGAAGAGAGACATTTTGTTTTTTGTTACTGCTGCTGTTGCTGTTCTATCCTTTCCATTCTCATGAATAAGAGACCAGGTATTCTTTTCAGGTGCACTTATGTTGTGTTCTTTTCCATTCTCCTATACTTTTTCATGATTTTATTGTTGAATTATTTTCACACCGGTGCAGGTTGGCATATTTTTAGTTCTTTTTTATTTCTTGTTATATGCTACTTGTGATGCGAGAAAATGAAATAAATTATGGAAATGATCTCTAGCATTTTTAGTATTGCTTTATGTAATCCAAGATTTAAGGTGCTCTATTTGGTTCTAAATTCGTGGAATTCAAACCTGGTCCTGTATCAAATTTGCCTATTATTTTGATGGAAATTGTCGGAACAAAGCTCTCTCTCTATGAGGGCATTTTGAACTTTGGAAAGTTACTCCATTAGGTTCATCTAGTATTCAGTAATGAGATTACTCATAGAAAGCTCATATTAATTTGTTGAAATGCTTCTCTTTATCAATGTTTGTGCAATGCAGAATTTAGAATTTTGATGGTATTGATCAATTTGATTCATATTTGTTGAGCTTAAAACTGGATTGAATGTAAAAAACACTATATGACTAAGGTGAATATACTAAAAAAGAAATTCTAGAGATTTTTTGGTCATTTACCTTTTACACAGAAAGCTGTTAATTGTACCTGTACTGTTGCAGTTTAACAGATCCCATCAGTTTGGGATCAAAATTGAAAAAATCAGTTCAAAATAAATTCAATTTTTGTTAGATTGAATGTCAGTCATCCATAAATTAATTGAACGACTGAGATATGTAACATCAGGTATAAATTGAATCCTTTTTTTTTTTAATTGAGGGTGCAGAGGCATTATCTCTTTGCGGTATATGCACATGTTGAGTCCTCAACAGGTAGGTGGTATTGTTGTATTTTGGCCTCTTAATCTTGGATACATATTCATGCTGGGTTGTTGAACTCATTCATTGCCCTCAGCAACAGACCCACGTTCTCTCACTCTCTCTCTCATTGTGATTCTTTATACCTTTTCTAAATGTCAGAAAGTTTGATTTTTGTACATGGAAGATTTCTATTGAAGATTATTGAAAAATGCTTCTGGAACACATGTTCCTAAAGCTTCTTTCTTGATCGAACAAACAAACCTGGCCTTTTCTCTTTTCGCCTGCTTTTTTTTTTCATGGCATACATACATATTCATAAGGAAAGATGATTAGGTGGTTAAATTTAGAAAGTAATATTTGGAAATTTTTTTTCTGCAATCATTTTTTTTAGGGGCATTTACATACAGGCCACCCAATTCCTGAGGATTTTCAGATAGAACGCCTAACATCACTTTTTTATTTTTATGCCACTTAATTTTCATATCACCTCAAAAATACCATCATTTTAATTTATAGAGTGATAATACACCTTTTCATTCATAAGTAAGATGGTATGATGGAAAAAAGACCAATGGATTGAGAAAATATTGCTTGTCCTTCGCAGGTTTGGATGATGAATGGTTGGGCGATCGTTCGGCATACACAGATGAAGTGGCCGCCGGCCATGCCGAGCTGTCGCCCGGCCATTGACTAGTTGCAATATTTTCTCAAATGGATCCCACTAGTGTTAGCCTCTGCTACAAGTCTAGTTTCCGGCATGTTGGGTTTTTTGTCAAACTTGGCGGGTTGTGTTAGAATATGGGCACGAGCCTGTAATTTTCTTTGCAATTAACAAATGAAAAAATAAAAAAGAAAAGGATTTTTATGGCATATCATCATATTATGATATTTCACTTATTTATTAACATGCCATTTTACTTTAATAAATTTTGTACCTAGATATTGCAATATTTAGATGATAAGATGATAGATAATGGTTTCGTAAATCCGATGATTATTAGTTATTAAAAACAGAAAAGTAATATTTTAATTGATATAAAAATTTACAGTAACTTCCTTATAAAATTTTCATTTTAAAAAATAGATGGGACCATATGCGATGATTTTAGCAGTACAAGAAGTCTGGATGCTATATTGTTGGTCAAGGCCAGATTAGACTAAACATGTTCTTTTTTGGTGGCAATTGACGACCGTAAAAAGGGTGTGTAACTAATTAAAGTTTCTCAGCAGAGTCCTCCAAAATTAACTTTGGGCCTTAGAATGCTCCACTTCAATCATCATTTTTTGTTATCCCTAATTTTATATGAAGAAGATTCTCTGAATGTCTGCTTCTATGATTGGATCACAGTGATTGCAAACTGTGAGATTAGCAATGCACTGAATAATTGAGCTTGCTTTGGAAATTTATGATAACATTTCAAGTTGAACTTCATTTATTAAGTTATGGTAAATCTTATCTTGAGATTTGGACAAATCAGCCTTAAAATTTCACCTTGTATAACAAAAGCATGCAACTTGAATTGGATCTATGGGCAATGATTATAAAATGATCACTTCGAGGGTTTTAAGATATATAAATCTCTGCTATTTCTCGTTGGAATATTCCAAACATATTAATTTGGTAGTCAGATTATAGTGATTAATAATTTGTTATCAACCACATTAGTAATAGGGTGCATTAATACCGGTGTTGTTAATATAAATTGATTTTAATTGTCAAAGTGTTCATTGATGTTGTTAGACTGTCTTCGACAACGACAAAAAACTTGGCATGCCAAAACTTAGTTAGAAGTAAGTCAGACGAATAACACAAGTGAATGTGTCAAGTAAAATGTGGTTTAAGAGTCCGTGTATTGATTCCACGATGAAAGTCTAACAATTATTTCAAAAAAAATCTCTAATTTACTAATTTAGTGAACCTAGCATGGCGTGATTGTAAAGATTGTTTAAGTCCTAAGATTCCTGCAAAAAATAGAATAAATTGCAGGCAATAGAAAACTAAGGCAACAGAAAAGTATTTGTGAGTTCCTTCAAGGTTGATGAGGCTTGAATCTCCATGATTTGAGAATCATGGTGATCTTGGCTTTCCTAAATGTTTTCCTATATGATTGTTGTCAATCGGGGATATATTACTTCTTATGCATATGTTTAGGTCAAAATAAGCCTATAATCTATGAAGTTGAGGCTCCCTCATTCCCAATTTCATTCTGCATAGCTTTTCCAACCCCTTGAGACGATTGTTAAATTCCACTTGAATATGTATATTCTCTTGAAATTATGTGATTAACCTTTCGTTTCCATCACGCAACGGTTAAAGGTCTTAGCTTCAAGAAATATTTTAACATTCTTTTTGTCATATTAGAAGTAAAGAAATTCACAGATTAATTAACAACATAAGCCATGAAAGCACAAGAAAAAAATAATAGAAAAACATTATGAAAAAAAAATCACGATTAAATATACTACATCTACATTGCAAAGGCATGAAAAATGAAATTAGCCATGCATCGTCGAGAAAATCATAGCAAGGAAAACTATGTAGGAATTCATTGCAAGAAACTAAAACATGTATAACAATAACTTGGTCTCTCCATAATGAAAGCAATCCTTCCTCTCTGACAAATCTCTCACAACTCACAAAACAAAGGAAAAACTTACCCCTCAAGGTTTCCACCAAAGGAGGAAGAAGTCATTGAGGAAAGTTCTCAAATTCTCTCAAGCCCTTGCTTCCCATAGCCTCTAACTCCTCTCTGATGCAAAATTTTAAAGGCAAAAAAAAAAAAGCAAAGAAGAAGACCTTCTCTCATGACACAAATAATTCTTTTTAGTTATGTTTTATAATAAGGGTCCAAATTTGGCATCCAAACACTCCAAATCCGTCAATTGGTCTAAAATTGGCAAGCAATCGCCCAAAATATGCTTTTTGGATATCCAGTGGTGTGGTCATGCAAGAACCTGGCATAGTCATACCCAAAACGGGCTTAGTCACGTTAGTTCTGGCATGGTCTCACCCCGTTCACGCTTGACTACACCAGACATCACTATATCGTGCTTTTTTTACTCCATTTTATATGTTTGAATATTATAACCTGCGCAACGTTAAAAAAACTTTTCTCAAGTGTAAATCTATGATAAATCAGTAAAAATAACAGGTAAAAAGCATTTACTCCATTTTATATGTTTGAATATTATAACCTGTGCAACGTTAAAAAAACTTTTCTCAAATGTAAATCTATGATAAATTAGTAAAAATAACAGGTAAAAAGCCTGGTAAAATATATGTTTAATCAAGTAATATTGAAGCATTCAATACCTGCAAACTTATTATATTACTTGAACTCAAGTAATCTCACAGCTCAATTGGGATCCCACGAGAAAAATAGATACTCATGCATGTTTATAACTATTCAACTTGTTTATGGAAATGAAATAAAAGTGTTTAAATGTTATCTTAGGATCAATTATCTTTAATGGTTAATAATCCGAATCAATTGGGATCCCACGAGAAAAATAGATACTCATGAATGTTTATAACTATTCAACTTGTTTATGGAGATGAAATAAAAGTGTTTAAATGTTATATTAGGATCAATTATCTTTAATGGTTAATAATCCGAAATTTTTCTTAATTCGTTCTATTTTTAAGAAATCTCTTAGATTCTTTAATTGGTGTTATTTAAAGTATCTGTTACTAACCTCAAATGTCTTTAAACAACTTCAGTGGATTTCTCCAACTTAATATTATTAACACTTTCGTTTGATGATAACCTTAAAGTGGTTTCATTAAGAAATCATGAAAAATTTTATCACTAAAGTTTCACTAAACACGCTTATGGTTCCCTTTTTTTCCTTGAATTTTGTTCTACCAGTCTCAAGCTTCTTCTCAGAGCTTTTTACGTTTTCAATTTGTCATTTTCTTTTTTTATATTTATCTCCTAAGAATTACTGTATGTGTTTGATAATTTTTTCTCTTCTTACTTTAAATGTGATGAAGGGTAGTGTTCCTTAAGCAATAATTCTTAACAATGATAGTTTAGTTTCACACATTTAGGTTACCTTTGACCCGACCCGCAATTACATGTATTTTTAATTTCCAAAATTTTGTCAAAAACTTCTCCCAATTTATATTTAGAGGCTAGTGTGAATAAATGAAATGATATAGAAAAAAAATAAGAAAACTTCACACTAGAGGTATTACGCAAGTATAAATATCGTTTCAAGTAATATAGGATTTTGTTACAAACCCTCAGTATCGATTCCACAAGGAAAGTTGAATTCCTTAAATTGGAATAGCAAAAATCTATCTAATATGCAGGTAAAATGAAAGTAGAACAATATCAATATAAGTGCAAAGGTTAAGACTAAATTAAGCAGAAAGAAACGACAAAGATTAATAGTTAAACGAACTAAATTTAACTAGTTTGAATATTATGAAAAGATCTTTCCCTTTGCAAAAAGATATTAATCTGTGTAGGATTTGAATGACTAAAAAATAGATGATGTATTGTGACAAATAAGAGCATTCTTATTATTTACCCCCTCTCGATGCTAGCAAAGAAAATCAGCCAATTTAGAGTTTTTCACCAGCTTGTGAAGTAGTGTTGAGTAGATTCTGGCCTCTCACCTCCAGATTAAAGACTGTATCCTCTCTATAAAACTACTAGTGACCTCTACGATCCAAACTCTAAACCAAATTGATAAAAAGGATATAGTATGTCACCCTAGAAACTTCAATTCTACGCCCGTCAGAACTTATCTCCCTATCTATTTACACTCCCTCTTAGGTGATCGCAATGACTGTGCCAGAATGAAGTGTGACACTCACTAGTTGGGTTAAATCATAGCCCCCAGGTTTTATGTTTCTCAATGAATTTTATTCTCATAAGTGACCAATTTTTAAATTTAATTAAGAAACAATGAAAATGTCATAAATTTTTTTTTTAAAGTAAAATAAATCCTTAAATCATTCTCATCCCGCAAGATCCCGCAAGATTAATTCACAAATGCAAGAATAAAGAAATTGAACTACTAAGAATTCATGGAGAATAAAAAAAACACATAATTTGTATTGAAATCTAAGTCTTAAAATCAAAAACTTAAACAAAAATACAAAATATCTTATGTCTTCCCCCCAACTCAAATTTTGGAGTCCCCTTAAAGATTTCTCTAAACTCTTACTCTTACAAACACAAAATACACTTAAACTCACACTTAAACACAAAAGTAGAACTTCATAAAGCCTTCAAATGCTACCCAAAAGTCCTCTTTTTCATCCCATCTTCATCTATTTTAATAGATCTCTGAAAATAACCAAGGGTTGCTTCAAACACCCCTTTAAAATTTAGCCAAATTAATTGAATCATTTAGAAAGGTAGTTATTAGCGCTATAGCACCAGTTTGGCGCCATATAAAGTGCACCATTTTTGCACATTTTCCCCTCATTTTCTCTAAATGTCCATTCCATATAATTGAAACCAAAAACATACCAAATACCTTACTTTAAAGTGTAAAATCACTAGAAATATGCATAAAACGATAATAAAATAAGTACTAAAAATAGGTAATTTTAAGGTGGATCATTCCCCCGAACTTAAACGTTACTTGTTCTCAAGTAGCTCTATTGTACTATGTAAAAATTATAACTTGTGGAAGTGAGTTTAACTTAGAGATTTCTATAGTTTTTGTTTTATAAATGTGATAGTGAAATTTTCAAAAAAATTTTAATAACTCAAATAACTCAAGTTAAAATTAACTCAAGTTAAAATTAAAATGTAAGAATATTTAGTAGTCAAGTCTAAGAGTTCTGATTTTCTATTTATTTCAAGAATACCTGCAATTTTGTCATATCTTGAATGCATAGAAGTATTACAATAAACAGAACTTCATGAAGACTTTATTATTAAGGATGCTAATACTTTAAGCCTTAATTTAGAAATGTAATTAAGTTCATTTCTTTAAGATGATTCAAATGGAGCCAATTTTTTATTCGCATCTCCCAAAAAGTTTCTCCTCACATTTTTTTCATATTTGCACTTTCTAACCTTTATTATTAAAAATTTTAACTTAATTTTTCTATAAAATTTATAAAATTTTAAATATAATCATCTAAAGTTAACCTATCATACCACAAATTGTGTTAAATTAATTTTTTTTTTAAATATTGTTCTCTGAGGATAAATAAAGTTTAGTTTTCAAAATGATTTTTTTTTCTTCCCCCTACCCCTCCCCTCCCACCAACTTAAATTTTTAATTAATTTTAAACATGATAGTTCATGAAAAAAGAAAAATCATAAAGTTGTACAGGTACATGTAATAAAGACAAGTGAGATCAACATGTCTAAAGAAAATAAAAGACTATTCTAGCATTTAAACTGAAGGTAATTAGTAAAAAAAAGTATAACATTATAGTGCAATAAACATAAATTTACTAGGTCACTACAAATGCAAATCTAAAAATTAAACATATAAACTCTAACAAGCAAACAAAAACTAACTAACCACTGGAAATCTAAACATAAAATCAAAATACAAAAAAAATTAACAAACAAAATTACTCATCTTCTTCACCTTTATCACTACCTTCATCATCATCACTAAAATTTAAATCCTCCTCCATATCATCAGGACTAAAAGGTGTGTATTTGGAGCAAGTAGTGTTAAACTCACTTTTGTTTGAGGCTAGTCTCTTCCTTAGAAGCCTAGGATCTAGTCATTGAACATTCCTATTGACTATTCCTAGAAGACTAGTAAAGGGACCCTCACCATTAGAAATTCTAGAAATCTTGAAGTTCCACATGTTGGTTCTAACTTCTAGCACTTAGTAGGTGGAGCCAATATGGGGGAGCTCAAGAAAAATCCCTATAGGACTGTTTAGCCTTAGGGTTAGCCTTGGGTGGTGTGGTCTTGGTTAGTCTTGCACACACACACACACACTTGGTAACCCTAACCTTCACTCATAACCTAAACCCTTAACCAAACATGTTTATCTTGATGCCTCACCCTTTTGAAAACTCATGTGGATGGTTCCCTAAACCCTTAGCCCTAGGCTAGGGTTTGGCTACGACCAACAAATGAAGGATCCATAGTGGGAGATATCTTGGTCTCATGGCTCAAAAAAGGGTAATTTTATGATTATCATCCTCAATTGATCTCATCCTACCTAAAAGCTAAATTTAGCCTTTTGCCCAAAAAATTTCTCAAAATTACCAAATTCCCCTTGAAACCCTACATTTTCAAAAGTTATTCAAATTACCAAATTTTGTCCAAAAATCATTCCAAACTCTTTTAAACCACTCAAATTGCCCAAAATATTATAAAATTTCAAAAATTTTCAAAATTTCCAAAATACCCTAAAAATTTCAAAAATTACCAAAATGCCCTTGGTGGCCAAAAATTTTCCAAAACCTCCCAAATCATTCCAAACACTACCAAATCTAATTTTGATCATTCATGAAATCCAATTTTAAACAAAATCAAAATTTTTCCCTTTAAGACCCAATTACTCCAAACCACCCCCAATTTCCACCAAATTGATTTTAAAATTCCCAAATTTTAAATCTAAACTCATTTTTGTCACATCTAAACCAATTTTGAACCAAATTCAAGCCCAATTGAATCTAATTTCAAACCCAAATTCCAGGCTCAATTTTAACCCCCAATTTGACCTTAAGCCAAAATTCCATCAATTTTTAAGACTAAATTGAACCTTGTAATCAATTCAAATTCCCCAAATTTACTTCATAAACCCTTCATGACATCCTAATGGATCTTTCAAAAATTTTTTAAGGCAAGCGCAAACCAAGCCCAAATCCAACTTTTTGCCCAAACACTTTTGAACATAAACCCCAAATTGACTCAATTCTTTTATATTAACCAATCTTAACGCTCTCCTGCTTTGATTAGCCACCTAAGATGCTAATCAAATCACCCAAGACCCAATTTTGAAGCCATGGACCAAATGTCCCTTGGATTATGGAGCCTCTTACCTCATTTTTGGTTAAACTTATCCCCCCATGAAATCACCCATCAAGCCTTAGAGCTAATGACAATTAAGATACCGTTGACCCTCTCTTACTCAGCTAGCCAGCACCTCACCTCTGCCAGCAACCCTAGTTGCTGGTGAGCTCAAATCTAAGAAGACCTCCCCTCCTTTGAACTCAAATTTTAACCCATCCTATGTGGCTAACCTTGATTGGTCACTAGCGCCGCTTAGCACTCCACATAAGCTTATTGGCACTAGCCAATCAAAGCCTGAGGCCCTCCCCTTGGCCATGGCTATAAGAAGCCCCATTTTTGGCTAACTTCAAAGTGTGTCAAATCTTTGAGGAAACTCTGCCAATTTGCTTCCGGAGCCTCTCCAAGCTACCTTGAGTTCATTCCAACAATTTTCCCCCACTAAAATCCATTGTTTGAGCTCAATTTTGAGTTCAAAATCCAAGGTTTTTTTTGTTACTCCATTAAACTCCACCAAAGCTCAAATTAAATCACCCAAAAGCTTCGTCAAACTAAAGAA
Source organism: Phalaenopsis equestris (assembly GCF_001263595.1). Lineage (NCBI taxonomy): Eukaryota > Viridiplantae > Streptophyta > Magnoliopsida > Asparagales > Orchidaceae > Phalaenopsis > Phalaenopsis equestris. The sequence goes on along the minus strand of NW_018164561.1, from coordinate 132,738 downwards.
GGAAGTTCTCCATCAAAACTCCCCTCTATTTAGCACTCTAACCCACTTCTAGACCAAGGCCACATCACCCCTTTATCGAACTCTTGCCTAGGCTCAACCTCAGCTTAAATTAGCGCTTGGAGGAGCTTTGTGGAGTCACAACGAAGGTAAAAAACCAACCAAATTGAGGCCTCACCTCTTGGGCTAAGGTATAGATCCCAAACCCTAAAATTGTGCTCAGTTGCATCAATTGTGAAGAGAATCTTAATTTCAAATGTATCTAGTCATATGGATGTGTTCTTATTGACAAGATGAAGCTGTAGGAGCAAACCATCAGTTATTTGGTTAAGTATCAAGTGAGATCGAAGCTTTTTAATGTGGACTGTTCTCGGTTTAGAATAGATGGAGATGATGAATGGATGTCTTCCATTCGCACGCGTATTGATCCAAAGATAGAAGAGGTGGACGAGGAGTTGGTTCATAAAGCGCTGCCCGTGCGACAGCTAGCACGGAAGGTAGTGTCAAATGGGACCGCGTCGTGTGATCTTTCGGAGCCGCCGATGATCCAATCAACACCGAATTGATAAGTAAAAAATTAAGGTTAATTTTTGTTTAAATTAATTCAGAAGATTAAAAATACATAGAAAATCCATAACTTTGTGTAGAAAAATCATAAAAATAAAATAAAAATATCCTCATGCTCAGTGAGCAGAGAAGAATAATGTGAAATAAAAATAAAAATTATTTGTCTTGTCTCTGATTTTTAATTTATTAAATACTCACCGGACTATTTTGATTTTAATTAAGTTAATATTAATCACCATGGCTTAAAACCTTAGGGTTTGATTTCTCTTAACAGTAACGATGTTTTTTTTTTATTTTTTCAAGGTCAGAGGACACCTCTAACTCTGAAAACATAATTTTCAAGTCTAGCGGCCTATTTTTTCTCTGAAAACATAATTTTCAAGTCTAGCGGCCTATTGTTTCTTAAATTAATTATATAAATTAAAATATAAATCAAAAAAATATGTGAATTATTTTGGTAGGTTTCCTGCGGTCAAAGAACTCTAGGAAAAGTGTAAAATGTATTTAAATTATTGTGCCTACTTTTCTAGCTAATTAATTGTCTAATATTTTAAAAAATTTAAATAAATATAATATTATTAAAAAATTAACAAAATTTATTCCTCGTTATAAATAATGATCACTTTCATTCATTGTAAAAATTTGAAATTTGAGTTGATTTGATTACTAAAGTCTATTTTTCAAATAAAAAAACATTTTTGCATTAAAAAATTATAATAATTAAACTATAACTAGAAAAACTATGAAAAATTATTTTCTGAGTTCCTTGTGATAAGGGGCGCTTAGGAAAACATAAATTATTTTAAAATAAATAGTTAATTTTTTAGCTACCTTTCTAAATTAAAAATTGCAAAAATATGAAAATGCCTAAAATATTTCCTAATCGTTTCATGATCACTTGAGACCCTTTAAAATATTTTTCCTAATTTTTATAATTTAGTTATCTATTTTTAAATGCTAAAAGTGTAATTTGCTTTATAATAAAAAATGAAAATTTTGTTTCTCTAAGCTTTCTGGACTTAGATAGATTTCAAAAAATATAAAAAGAATTTCTTGAAATTAATATATATTTTCTATTTAATTAATCATTAAAATAAATAAATAAATAAAATAATTAAAATATAATTGTAAAAATCATGAAATTTCGTCTAAGTGGTCCTGTAACATGGGTGAACTTCCAATAATTTTCCCATGAACAGAAAATTTACTTTGATTAGTTAAATAAATTAATATTGAAAATACTATTTTTGAGCTAAAATAACTATATAAATTAAATAAAAAATTAGAAAATCATAATTTCTCCTTTGATATCTTAATTGACCTATGAGCGGGGTACCATAAAAAATTAAAAGTCATTTGAGTTGTATTTAACGAGTTATGAGGTCGAGAGCCCCAGGGGTAAACTGGTAATTTTAAGATCTTAATGCCTTCATTAAATTTTAGGTTGAATCAAAGGGTAAATGGGTAATTTTGATCATACTAAACCCTTTCTTATGTTTGAAACATAATGGGTTAAGAGTTAAGAAACCAAGTTGCCACCTTTTCATAATGAGGGTAAATTTATAATTTCTTACTGTTGGGACTTGGAAGTCAATTTGATTGGATGATACTAAAGTAGTGGGCTTAAGCTAGGAAGATAATAATCTACTTATTTTGAGTTCCCTAATTGTTGATTATATGATAAGCATGATTTTTAATGAGAATTAATCTCACTTAAATTAACATTTTGATTATTACAAACTTATCCTAAAATTGGATTTAAGGGCTTAGTTGTGAGCTATGCTTGATATTTAAACTTATTTAATGAGGTTTAGAAAAGAGAAACATGATTCATTTATGGACACCTCTAAAAACTACAAGCCCGATTCTTAATAACATGAGTTTGCCCTAAGGGTACCCACTCACATAACTCTTACGTAAAGTATCAAGTGACTGTCAAACTACCCCACTCTCGGGATGATTAAAATAATAATGTTCACTTAGCATAGGGTGTATTAATTTACTAAATTTAAAGTTAAAATTGGATGATTAATTGAAAAATATAATAAGTTCAAATGAACTCAAAATAATTCAAGAGGTTGTAAGCACAAATATTAAATTCAAATGAATAGTTATAAAGGTCAACATTTAATCACTTGGGATCAAGGTTAGGATTGCCCTCCATAGATTGTCAGGTTAGTAGCTCTTATTTAAAGTTGGGAAGCAACAGTCCAGCTCTGAGCCCCCACCTTTACCAATGTCTGACACCCAGCCTCGATCTTTTATATGTGATTCTAAGTTTATTTTTACTTGTGATTTCCTACGATTAGTTTCTCTGACTTTTCCATATTGAATGCTTGCATTAACTTTTTTGCAATTTATTTTAATTACTTACAAATATATTATGCTTTATGATGTTAATCATGCAGTGGCAGTAGAGGCCCAGGTACGCATATATGTTTTATGCATTGAAATTTAATTTTCTTAATGTACAGTACTTTACATGCATTCATTTACTTCACTTGCGAAAAAATTTCCAAAATTGAATATTACAAAACCATATTTTCAAAACTAAAAAAATTTTTTTTCTTAAAATAACAATTGGATAACACGCTCTATTGAATTTACAGAAGTTTCTCAGATGAGGTAACTTACAGTTGCTAACAATATCTCCCCAGTTTAAATGAGCTTAACAACTCATTTATACTAAGTAAATTTAAGAGAAAATAGTGGTACCGAAATGAGGGAACCATAGGATCCTAACCGGTGTCGCTCTAATCAAATTTAAACCCCCCATAATACTTGAACTGAACTTGTCATTTAAACCTTTTGAACCTTAGATTTTAGGATTGTTACTTCAACAAGGAGCTTGGAGTTAACTTCAAGGGTAGCATTCTTCAACAATAAGTGGATCTACAACAACAAATCTTTCCTTAGAATTACAAAACATGCCATAAGATTTCAAGCTTATTTTCCTAGTGCAACATAAATCCTCACTTTATCATTAGGTCTTTGCATAATGATGTTGTGCAAATTAAGCCCTAACTAATTTTAGGATTCTAAGGTTTTCATTCATCATGACATAAACCATCTTATCTTTCAGGCTTTTGTATGATGGTGTCATACAAATGTAAGCCCTAATTAATAAAACTGACAAGATGAAATATTCAATAATTTCTTCTCGAAATTGAAGCCAAATTATTGGATAGCTTGGGAAGTCATTGAGGTTCTCCTCGGGATATATGACATCCTCTAGTTTTCTCCCTTAGGATTCCATAACATTGTTCTAAATTTGAACCTTTCCCATTTGACACTTCTTGGTTCGATTTTTGAAAAGACCTACCCTTTGAAAATCTTGAAGACAGCACTTTCTGATCTAAATCAAGAGTTTTTTAGGTGATCTCGATTATTTGAGATGTAATTAATTTTACGGGCTTGCTCTTATAGGAAACTTTAGAACCCAACCTAAAATATGTCTAATTTTTCATATTAGATAGGAGAACTTATCAGTCAACATAAATGTTTTACAGACTAAAATAGATGTCATAAATTCTTTAGTTTATTTAATCGAGCCTCACAAATAAGTGATATGTATATTCTTCTGGATAGGTACGTCACTTTTAGTGTTGTGCTTGTTTTTTTAAACTATTGTGTATATGAGATCGGTTCTGTCTCGTATTTTTAAAAATTTAAAATATTAATTTCCAAAAAAATATATATATGTTAAATTAAATATTGTTTTCCTAATATTGGTGATGTATAAGTAGGAAATACTATAGTATGGTCACCCCTTAAGAATTTTTCCATTGCTTCATGATAAGTAATATCAAAATAACCTCTCTTTTGCATATACTCATCATTATAATAGAGATGGGCTTCTAAAATTTTCTACTGATTCTATAATATTAATATATCTTCTTTTTGGATAAATAATTGCTTTGTTACAGTATAGTAGTACAAGATGAAGAAGGTTTAGAAGTTGAAGTTGAAGCTGAAGTGGAAGGAATATCAGAGCCTTTACTTCTAGATCTTACTCCAGTATGCTTTCCATACATCTCCAAATTTATTTTCCCAACAGGTTTATGTGATGGTAAAACTTCTTCCCAACTCCCATATTTCACTTCTAAATCAACACACATGGTAATAATAAGAGCAGGAAAACCCATACCTCTAGTAATTCCTCATCTTAAAGAAATACACATATTCTCGTAAATCAAATAACCAATTTCAATTGGTTTGTTCATCTGAATGCAATAATTCAATGTGGTTTTTTTTTGGGTTACCTCACTAAAGTGATTAATAGAAAGCAATCTACCAGAAAAAAAATAGTGTCATGCACGAGAATGAACATTAAGCTTTGAGAAAGAAAAGTTTTCCCCACATCCATTCTAATCTTTCAAACTCCATTACCATTAGTTAAAAATTTAATAATCTCATCTAGTTCATTATCAATAGGAAAAAACTCATAATGAACAAGTAGGGATACTATGTAGCTTGTAAATATGATTGATCTGAACAACACTAATATCCACATGCTGCCCTCTCACATAAATCAAATGATCATATTCATTTCCAAATTCACATAAAATTCATGAACAATAGAAATCACAGTGACAACAGTGAAGTAAAATAAGCTCTCCCATTATCATCCCACAATCAAATATAGCAATCATTTCGCTAGGGCGATGAATACTTCGTTATGCAATATATTTTTTAGATTGCAGATCACTGTATCTGTCATGTACTTTCATACAGTCAAATTTATCAGAATCAAATTCTCCCTTTCCTTTTCCTCTCTTTATTTTAAGAGCCATGATAAATCTAGAAAGTTCTAATAAAAATACTAATAAATCTCATATATATGATTTTTAGGCTCTAACAAACACATTCTATACTGAATAATCATTCACCCATGGATTTCTCATTATTCTATACTAAATAATCATTCACCCATGGATTTCTCATTATTTCAAACAAATTTTAAGATTTTTGGCCAAACCCATAATGTGGAAGAAATCCATGATGAAATAAAAAATTTTCGAAGCTAAGATGAGGCTAAGATGAGGATCTTACCCAAAGATGATGAAATCTAGAGTTTGAAGTCCTAACTCTAAGCCAATCAAGAAGAAATCAAGCCCTAGGGGAGCTAAATGCAAAATAATGGAGGAATGAGACAAACTAAGGTAAAAATTGGAGCAGACCAGTGGTCCAGGTTTAATAATCTGCTCCAGGTTGTTTGGCTCTATAATGTCATGGATAGCGCTATAGCGCCATTTAAGTCTATCCAGAAATTTTTTATTTTTTTTTATAACATAGAACAAAAAATATAGGATGTTTAAAACCAAATTTTCCAATTTTAATGACCATTTTTATTTTTGGATGGAAGTTGTGTGAAGTATTAATATTTAACGTTGGATATGGAAGTTGTGTGAAGTTTTAATCTTTACTGTTGGAATAAGTTGTGATGATTTTAAACCTTGTACTTCATTTACTTCTTGATTTGGCCAATTAAGATATTAATATTTGTTGTGGGAACATGTAAGATCCATGAGGGTATTGTCTCAGTCAACTAATAGTAAGAATAACATGAGAATATATGGATGAGAATGTAATTCATATGGTTAAGTGAAAATGAAGAGGGAAGTAATCTTTGAAGGGTTTAGAGTTAGAGGACTTTAGAGTGACAGGCTAAAACCACAATTTTGGTTTATTGTTTTAAGTCTTAATACTTGATGTTAGCCTCATGTGGTGGGAGAAGAGGGAACTCTAGAGTGAGAGCTATTATCTTCCCTACCTAGCCAGTCTTCAAAACTGTTCAAACTTTAAATTAGCCAATATTCTTTTTAGCATCTCTAGTAAGGGTAAAGAATAATATTGTTTTTATTTGGCACAACAAAAATTGAATTCTTCCGCAATAGAATTCCAATACTTGTTATTAATTCATGATAAGGAAAAAGGTAGTTTATTTATATTGTCTTTATCTTAAAAAAATATCTAGTTAAATCTAGTTAGTTGTTTACTTTATTTTTAATTATAAAAAATTATGAAAAAGAATCAAACTTTCGTTCCTATTATAATAACTATAGTTTGAGTAAAAATATTTTGTAAAGTAGAATTTGTTATGTAATTTCTTCTGACTTATTTAAAGATTGAAATTCTCTCTGTGGGTTTTATATTCGAGGCTTAATCAAAAGTCATATATTACTTGATAACAATATGTATACTTGCGTAATATCCTATATTTGAATATAATAATTGTACTTTTATGTGCTTCAAAGTCAAGTTTTTTGTGCCATTACAAAGTAAGAAATATAAGGAAAAATTAATAATATAATCGCATACATCGTAGTACTGTCATATAAGGTTGGGATCAAATATTTGGCACCGTTGTTGGGGAGCATAAGAAAATTGTGAAGGAATTTTTTAGAAAGCAAATTTTTATTTTTAGAAAGTCTTATTTAAACTTTTAAATTTATTATAGGAATATTGTAGTGCTGTTTTTTATATAAATTCTTATTTGTGAGATTTTATTTTTTTTATTTTGTAGTAATGTATGCGTAGTTGAGCTTCTAAAGAACTAGTGCCCCACGATTGTGAATGGGAACAAACTATTAAAAAAATAAAAAATAAATAAAAATACACAAAAAGATAAAAAAAAACAAAAAGATAAAAAATTTTAAGAAATGACAAACAAAAATAATCAAAATACTGAAATTAATCAAGAGTTTAGACATTTAAAAGATTATGCAAACCCTACAGTAGATGAACTTCATTGTAGCATTCAAAAACCTATTGTAGTGGCTAATTTATTTGAACTTAAAACTGTTATTATCCAAATGGTATTAAATAATAAGTTTAGGGAGCACCAACTAAAGATCCAAATTTACAGCTTGCCAATTTTCTAGAGTTGTGTGCTACATTTAAATGTGATGGTGTCTCAGATAATATTATAAGATTTAGAATTTTTATTTTCTCACTGAGGGATAAGGGTAAGATATGGTTAAATTTGTTAGCACATGGATCTATCAGAACTTGGGTTGATTTAGTGCATAAACTCTTTGTTAAATATTTTTCACCATTAAAAACTACAAAATTTAGAAAAGATAATTCATCTTTTTGTCACTTTGAAGGGGAATCTATTTGTGAAGCATGTGAACAGTTTAAAGAACTCATAAGAAAGTGTCCACACCATGCTATACCAGATTGGTTAGTAATTTAAACCTTTTATAATTGATTTGCTGGATCTCTTAGATCTATTATCGATTTTGCTGCTAGTGGTTCATCTGGTGGATCATTAATGTCAAAACCATTTCATGAGGCTTATGTTTTAATTGAAGAGATGGCAACTAATAATTTTTATTGGCCTTCAGAGAGGGTAAATCCAAAGAAAGTAGCCAATATTCATGAATCTGATGTTTTTGCAATATTAATAAACCAAGTTGCTACAATTTCAAGGAAGTTAGATCAATATGGAATGAATTTTTCTCAACCAATTTCAATGATTGAAGAGAATTCATTGAGCTAAATTCTATATTCTCAAGCATCAATAGAAAATTTGAATGCCATAAACAATAAGCCAAATAATCCATATTCAAACAATTATAAACCAGGTTAGAAAAATCATCCTAACTTTAACTGGAATAATACTTTGATTGGTAATAATCAGCAATAGGGGAACAACCAAGTAAACTCATTGGGAAACTAAAACAACCAAGGTAATAATAGTTATAGACCAACTCATCCTCCAGGTTTTAACATTAATCCATAATTCAAGAAGAAAAAGTTGTTTATAGAAGAAGTGGTGTTACAAATGGGAAATCAGTTACAAAGTCAAGAAGATACAATTAGTAATATTGAGAATCAATTGAGACAAATAGCAATTTCATTAAGTAATAGATCTAAAGAAACAATACTAGTAATACATAAGTATATCCAACATAAGTTTATCCAAAATATCAGAATAAAGAGCAAGTAAAAGCCGTTCAACATAGAAATGGAAGAGAGTTGGAAGGTAGAGTTCAAAAAGAGATTGAAGTGTCAGCACTATTTTGGGTCGTTGAGGAGTTGCTCGTTAGAAGCTGTCGGTCAACGGAATCAAAATACCGTCGCCTGCTACGGAAAGGCGATTAATTTATATATATATATTAGGATGTTTAAAACC
>NW_018164561.1:123101-123440 GCF_001263595.1 Phalaenopsis equestris | reverse complement strand
CCCACATTTGGATTTGCTTCTTCAAATTTAACCTTGTTTCTTTCCATCCAGATGAACCAAGCAATGGTGAAAGGGATAGATATATACTTCCTTGTCTTCCAGTGCCACCAGCAATTGAAGCCAGCTAGTGCCCAGCCTATCCCAAGTGAGCTCTTTCTGATCAATTTTCAACTAATTTAGGAACTGTTTCCATACCTTTTGAGCAAAGTCACATTCAAAGAATAAATGATTCAGAGTTTCCTCTTCCTTCTTACATAACCAACATTTAGAGGGACCCCTCAATCCCTTCAGCTTTAGAATGTCATCAGTAGGGATCATTTTATGGAATATTCTCCAACA
>NW_018164561.1:119101-119438 GCF_001263595.1 Phalaenopsis equestris | reverse complement strand
AAAGTAGATTAATCATGGAGTGGAGGATGTGGGGAAGGCTGGGATCTAGATCTGGTTCTTCCTCTAAGGAGTGGAGACCCATTCCTAGTTTTATTAGCCTTCATAGATTGAACTTCTGCTTGCAATTTTTTCAGTTATGTCCCTGGTTTTCTCCTTTTCCTTGTTGTTTTAATTTGCCAATCCTCCTCAATGACATGTTTCAGTTCATTAATGCTTGGTTCTTTTGGGGCTTTGTCAAGTATCTCTGTGATGATTTTCTTCCCCTTCTCAGCATGCAAGGGGGATGTGGGTGTGACAATTGTAATTTCAGTATTTTCCTTCCTGATTGATCTGTGTA
>NW_018164561.1:117680-119050 GCF_001263595.1 Phalaenopsis equestris | reverse complement strand
CTTAGTCCGTAATTCTAAACTACTCCCTATGGGATCGATATCTAGGACTCCATTAGAGCCCTATATTACTTGAGCGATACGTATACTTGCGTTGATAAGTGTGACTTTACAATTGTTGAATATTAATAAGTTCATATTTATCTTATATTTTATTGCATATATAAAGTCGCTGTCAAGTTTTTGGCGCCGTTGCCGGGGAGTGATTGAGTGAGTGAGTAAAATCACGATCAGAATAACGGACAAATTACGATTGTTAGAAAATTTTTACTTAAATTGCAACTTATTTTTATATTTATATTTAGTTAATTATATAACTGAGTACTGATTTCAAATATCACGATCAGAGTCATCCACTCTCAGAGGTGTTCCCAGTGCTCTACCAATATTAAATAGAGCATTGAGCTTAAAATAGGGTAGTGGTAAGCCAGGTAACTTAAAATAGATGGGGACTACAAGAGGTTCTTTGCTAGGATTAAAACCTGGGGTCCATTTAATGATCTTCATAACTGTTCCAGCAATGTTAACAAATTTTTTAGCAAACAATCTTGCATAATCTTCCTCAGCTGCCAATTGGATTAGAAGGTGTCTCCCATCCAAAATCCCAATTTTCCAATTACCTATAAACTTCAGAGATTCAAAAAAACTTCTAACTAGATCTTTTTTTGGATGTCCTAGCTGAAATTTGCCCATTAGAGTAAACTTAATCTCTTCTCTTAAAGCATCAATTTCCTTGGTAGTGAAGTACACAACAGTTTCACCCTCTTTAGATCCAAGAGGGTGAATACAAGAACTACTTCCTTTTCCAGTAGCAGTATCATGGAATTCCTGTGGGAATACTAGAAGGTCATAATCTTGTAAAGAGTTAGTGGATTTCCCCACCACTCCAGCATAAGTTGCTTTTGTTCATTGGGAATCAGTCGGAATGTCAATGGAAGAGGCCACCACCCTTCCAAAAAAAAGCAGGTTATGGTTTAATTAGACAGTAAAGACTGTTCAGAAGTAAACAGAGAAACCTAAGAGAGTTCTCTGCCAAAGAAGCCAGTCACTTCTGATACCCAAGAAGCAAAAGAGACCACTGGAGTTTTCCTCCCCAAAGGGAGTACAACAGTAATGAAGCCTCAAAGAACCAGTAAGGGGACAAAAGAAGAAGAAACCAATGGAACAGTGCCACAAAAGATAATAGGGGATGAAGCAACAGCCCCCAAAGAAACAGTGCCAAGGAAGAAGAAGAAGCAGAAATAGTAAAGAACTCTACCACCACCAACATACAGCAGCAGCTACACTCCATCATCCTGTCAGAAACCCGCATCCTGTCAGAAATCGTAGCAGAGCAACATCCCCATCCACCAGCATCCTGTATATATATATAT
>NW_018164561.1:112976-117417 GCF_001263595.1 Phalaenopsis equestris | reverse complement strand
AAAAGCTTCCTATAAGGGCAAGCCCCTATAGTTAATTACATCTTAGAAAACCGAAGTTTCCTAAGAAAAATCTTGATAAAAATCAGGAAATATTATCTTCAAGGATATTAAAGGATAAGACTTTTTCAGCGAAATCGGATGTACAAGTGTTAAAAAAGAATAGCTCAAATTTAGAATATTTATTATAGAATTCAAAGGAGGAAGAACTAGAGGATGTCGTAGATCAGAAGGAAACCTCGCTGACTTCATAAGCTACCTTAGGGTTTGGCTTCAATTTTTAGGAGAAATATTTAAATATTTGATCCTTCCAATTTTATTAATTAGGGCTTATATTTTTTTGAAATGATCACACAAATTTTCTGGAAGATATGAGGATTTAGGTCGTAACGAATAACAACCATAGAATTCTAAGACTAGTTAGGGCTTATATTGTACAATAGAGCTATACAAAGGTCTAAATATAAGTTGAGGATTTATGTTGCACTAGGCAGACAACCTCGAAGTCCTATGGCTTGTTATTTAATTTTAAGGAAAGATATGTTGTTGTAGATCCGCTTGTTGTTGAAGATGGCCATGCTGCCCACGATGCTAGCTCCAAGCTCCTCGTCGTAACGAGTTTAAGTTTTTTAATGTGTCAGGTTATAATGTCAAATAAGATGTCCCTATGGTTATGGTCATTTAAATATTATGGGGCATATTAAAGTTGATTAGAGCAACACAGGTTAGTATCCTATGGTTCCCTCATTCCGACAACACTATTTTCTTTCAGATTCACTTAGTCCAAATGAATTTACTAAACTAAACTTAATGAGTTCCATACTTTCATTTATATAGTGGGAAATCACATTAGCAACCGCAGGTTACCTCATCCGAGGGATTCCCAATCATCTGATGTTTTAGTTACAATTATTGTTTGGTGATGTTTATGATTAAATGTTGAGTTATCTTATATTTTGAAAGTTGTGACAGTAAATTTTATTTTGATTGATTTTTTTAGTTTTGGCTTCGGTTTTACAGCTATCCTAGCACTTTAGTTTTCATGCAGGGTAACATCATTGTTTAACATGCAAGTTTTATAAGCATAAAAATACAGTGTGGAAAATATAAGAAAAGACGGTACTGTAAATTATCAAAATCATACCTGGCGAGTCTTCTCGTTCCACCACCTGAAAGGTCAGTAACGAATTTAAATTGCATGAGTAAACGAAGGTTTAGCTACCAAACCCCGGACTATGATTTTGTTGGATTTTGGAAGATCCTAGCGGATAATTCTAGAAAAAAATATGAGAAGTTCAATTTGCTCTCCAAAATATCCAGAAGGTTTCAAAGTGTTAAGGGAATGACCCTAAACTACTTTGAGGCTCTCTTGAATTATTTTGAGTTCATTTTAGACTTATCATATTGTTCTATCAATTATCCGAGGTTGAAGTGTGACTACCCTGTTACTCAGAGCAACTTGAAAGTTTAACTAACTCAAGGATAGGATACTCGATTAGTCAATTGATGTTTCATTTAAAAGTTATGTGAGTAGGTTCCTCTAAGGCAAGTCTAGGTTATTTGAGATTATAGTGCCCATAATTAAGGTCAGGCTTGTAGTGTTTAAAGATGTCAATCACCATTTATGTTATCTTCTAAATCTGCTCAATTGAGTTTAGACGTCGAGCTTATATCAGTATTAAGCCCTTAACAATCATGATAAGTGAAATGGTGATTATCAAAATTTTGATTTTAAGTGATATGTATTCTTATAAAATAGTCAAATCATCCTTAACTTTGGGCTTAAGGCAAGTAAATTCATCTTCCTAGCTTAAGCAATCACTTAAGAATCATTCGATCTTAGTTGATTTCCCAGTTATGAGGATTAGGAGATTTATAATCTTATTAACATTGTGCAAAGGTGGTGAGTGGGTTTCTATATTTTAATCCCATTGTATTTCAATGACTTAAATATGCTTATTAAGGTCAAAATTGCCCATTTTCCCTTGGTTAATACTAATTTTTTATTAAGGCACCAAAATATGAAATGACTATTTTGCTCTTGGGGCACTTTGCCTCATAACTCATGAAACATAACTCAAATGACTTTAAGGGTTTAGAGTGTCACATTCATGAGGTAATTACAATATCTAGTGGAGAATATGTGGACCTCTCAAAATTTAATTTAATTTAATTATTTATTTAAATTTAAAAAATAAGGTTTTTAGGAATTAATTTATTTGGCTTCCAAAGATAAGTTTTTTTTTATTAAGAAAATTAGTAGAAGTTTCCCTAAGTCAAAGAAATACTCAGGCAAAATTTCATGGTCTTTTGAATTAATTTATTATGATTAATTTCATGAGAAAATGAGGAAAATCCACTTTTAAGCCTTAAAAATTTCTTTTTAATTTAGGAAAAATCAACAAAAAAAATTTAATGAGTCCCAAGTGATAAAAAAATAATTAGACACAGTTTGAAATATTTTGACATTTTTTGGATTTTTAATCATATTTTAATTATTTTAAATTCAAAAAAAGGCCAAAAAATTAACTATTTTATAAAAAATAACTATTATTTTACCTAAGTGTCTTGGATCACAAGGAACTTAGAAAACCACTTTCCATAATTTTTCCAAGTGTGTTTAATTTATTATAATTATTTTTGTATTAAAATACTAGGTTCCTCAGAAAATCCATTTGAATACTTGAATTCAATCTAATAATTTCAAATTTTTATAGTGAATAAACATGATTTTTATGAATAATATGGGATTAATTTTGTCAATTTTTGATACATATTTACTTTACATAAATTAATATAATATATTTGCATTTAATTAAATATAGAGATTCACAAGGTAATCCAAAGCATCAAAATATTTTTTGTAGACTTCTTTAACCATAAGAAACCTACCAAAATTATTCTCATAATTTTCCAAGTGATATTTTGATTTATGTAAATTTATGTAATTAAAATAAGTTTGATTTATGTAATTAAAATAAGCCAAAATGGTCACTCCAGCTTGAAAATTAGGGATAGAAGTATAAAGATGCTCTCTGAACTTAGAAAAATTAGAGAACACCCCCTCCGTGATGATAAATGAACCCTAAAAGTTTTAGGCCATGGTGATCAATATTTAATCATGGAGAATTAAAATACTAAAGAGGGTATTTAATTAATTAAAAATCATAGGTTTGCCAAATAGAAAAATCATATGTTTGCCAAATAATTTTTATTTATTTCCACATTCTTCTCCTCTATTCACTGAGCAAGAGGGTATTTTTCTTTTATTTTTATGATTTTTCTAGAAAAAGGTATGTATTTTTTAATTTTAGGCATTTAAAATAATTCAAAAATCTCTATTTTTTTACTTATCCAGTGTGGCGCCACCTCATCCTAAAGTGGCTCCGAACTCACACGCGGCGCACTCTCATTTGACGCCGCCATCCACTTCAGCTATCACGCGGCTCGCGATTCACGCACTATCCGCTCGTTTGGCTTGATCTTCTCCGTTGGTTGGATACACACGCGATCAGACAACTCTCCGTTATCGTCCCTAATTGACTTAACCCGTAATCCATTCACACTAAAATCTTAAGTTCTTTGTCTAGACTCAACCAAATTGCATGGGGTTTGTTTATAAACCTTTATCTACTCAAGATGAACACATCTATACTATTAATCAAGTATGAAATCAAGCCATTACAAATAGAGAATCAAAATAAGCTCGTGATAGGATTAGAGCTCAATACCTTTGTCTGAGAGGAGAGGCCTCAATCAGATGGTCGTGGTAGCTTTTATTGGACCCAACGAACCTCCGGATGAAGTCTCATGCCCAACGAACCTCTGGATGAAGTCTCAAGCTTGGTGAATTGTCTATGAATTGTCTAGGTATGAATTCAATCAAAGTGGATTTCAGGTATTGGTCTAAAGCTAGGTTAGAGGCTGTTTCAGAGGGGTCTTTTATGAAGAATCAACTTCTCTTGCCTTAGAGATGGTGTATGCACAAGCAATTTGATTTTGGTGGACTGTTGAGCTATGGGGAATTCTGTTCTCATTTTAGACAGAAATTTGAGCTCAAAATTGGGCTTTCGTAGTGGGGATCAGTGGGGGAAACTGGTGGCAATTAGCTTAGGAGTTCTTGGAGAGTCTCTGAGAGAAATTGGTCAAAGCTTCCCCAAAGATTTTGCATTCATTATGTCTTGGCCATGAGAGGGTGGGTTTAAATAAAATGCTTTAGGGTGGCTACCAAGGTCTAAATTCAGGTGCAAATTAGTGCTTAGGTGGAGGGCTGAGAAGCTCTAAAGATTAATTATGGTGAGCTGGCCTCCAAGTGAGCTAGCCTCTAAGGTTGAAAATTCACTCAAAATTCACTTTTAACCATACGCAAACCGATTTTCGTGAACCGGTACTTAAGCGCGGGTAAGTAGCACTTAGGCGCCTGCCTCTCGGGTTGGCGCCGCGG
>NW_018164561.1:105633-112966 GCF_001263595.1 Phalaenopsis equestris | reverse complement strand
TCCTAGTAGCCTAAGTAAACCACCCTTAAATAGTCTCATAGCACTTAAATTACTATATTTACTTCCTATAACTCCCTTCTCTCTCAAAATTCTCCATAATAATTAATTCAATTTGAGGCTAGAAATAACACAAATTTTCACAAAAATAAACTTATATTAATTCAAAAATAAGTACAAACACATTTAACACTTAGTTCTCTCTCCAAATAGTCTTGGATGAGAAATATTTCCTAAGTACAAAACACTTAACACACATTTACAATTAAACACATAAGTGATACAAACACTAAACACAAGACATCAACACTAACACTTAAAAACATGACTCCAAACACACAATCTCTAAAACTTAACTTAATGCCACTCTTCATTAGAAGGAACAAATTCTTCTCTCTCAGTAGTCTCTCCAGGAATATAGAGTTGATAAAAAGGACGGTGGTGACGAGCTCTAATACTATCATCTTTGATCCACTTTTGCTTAAGGAACATCACCTTATCTGCTTCCTCTACATAACTAGTATGGCTTAATTGCATCTTAAGTTGCCACCAAATATGTTCTAGATGAGCATGCAATTCAAGCACCATAGTCTCTAATACAGATATAGTATTCTCCAACTAGTTGATCTTCTCCGATATCCCTTCAATAATAACGGCTAAGAAACCGTTATACATCTCATGTTCACTTTGACTAATGAACTTCTTCCTCATGGATTCTTCCTTCTTCTTCAAATCCATCTCCCATGAAGACATATTCTCTAAATCTCTCTCTTTCTTATACTTTTAGGGCTAAAAATAATTTGGGGTGAAATTCCTTCACAAACCCCTTCTATTTATAGGCCTAATTCCCCCTCATAACTTTTAGGCATGACTAGAAACTTCCAAGACACGTTGATTCCAATTAAATTGCAATTACACCTTCTACAATAACTACCACTGGTGCTTAGGCACGACATGTGATTAAATTTTCGCGCTTAAGCGCCGGATCTGGCACTTAACATCCAAATTCTCATTCTAACATATCTAGGTCACTAAATAAAGTCTAAAAATCATTACTATCACATAATAAACTCAAAAATACTACCCCAAATTTCTTAATTGACTTCCACGTATTTCTTAATAACCTTTCAAGATCAAATGCTGGATAGACTAGTTGGACATAAATACTTTTATTTTCTGGATGGATATATCGGTTATCACCAAATTCAAATATCTCCTGAGGATCAAGAGAAAACAACATTTACCAGTCCTTATGGTACTTTTGCTTTTAGAAGAATGTCCTTCGGTTTATGTAATGCTCCTGCTACATTTTAAAGATGTATGATGATAATTTTTTGTGATTTACCTGAAAAAGGGATTGAAGTCTTTATAGATAACTTTTCATTATTTGGAACTTCATTTGACTCATGTTTAGAACATTTATCCAATGTTCTTAAGCGTTGTGAAGAAACAAATTTAGTCTTTATGGTTGCAGGAGGAATTGTATTAGGTCATCAAATATCATAAAATGGTATGGAAGTAGATCCTACTAAAATTAAAGTGATCGCTGATTTACCTTATCTAACAAATGTAAGGGAATTTAAGAGTTTTTTAGTACATTCTAGATTCTACAGGCGATATATTAAGGACTTTTCTAAGATTGCTAACCCTTTATGCCATTTACTAGAGAAAGATGCAATTTTCAATTTTGATGAGGAATGCCTAAAAGCTTTTGAATTATTAAAAGAAAATTTAATCACTGCACCAATTATACTTTCACCAAGTTGGGAAAAACCTTTTGAACTTATGTTTGATACAAGTGATTATGCTATTGGAGCTATTTTAGGACAAACATATGATAAAATTTTTAAAGTTATTTACTATGCTAGTAAAACTCCTAATGAAACTCAAATTAATTATACAACAACTGAAAAAGAGTTATTAACAAAAGTATATGCCTTTAAAAAATTTAGATCATATTTGATTGGAACTCATTGTATAGTGCATACAGATCATTCTGCTATTAAGTACTTAATAAAAAAGAAGGATACTAAACCGAGGCTTATAAGATGGATTCTTCTTTTACAAGAATTTTATTTTGAAATAGTAGATCATAAGGGAACTGAAAATCAAATTACTAATCATTTTTCCAGGTTTGACTTAGAAAAACCACTCTGTTTTGAAAATAAAATAATGAACATTTTCCACATGAAAAATTGTTCGCTGTAAATGAGTGCCGTGTTCCGTGGTCCATGGTATGCCGACATTGTGAACTATATTGTTAGTGATCTTAAACCCTATGGAATGACATACCAACAAATGAGGAAATTTATTTTTGAAGCTAAGACTTATTTTTGGGATGACCCATATTTATATAAACAAGGAAAGGATATGATCATTCAAAGATGTGTATCATTAGAAGAAACTTATGAAATTATCCAAAAATATCTTAATTATGATTTTTGTGGACATTTTGGTGTTGATAAAACAACATACAAAATTCTACAATCTGGATTTTTAGAGATGTTAATGTTTATATCAAAACTTGTGATAGATGTCAAAGAGTAGGCAATATTTCTGGAAGAAATGAGATGCCCCTCAATTATATGCTAGAAGTTGAAATATTTGATGTTTGGGGATTAGATTTCATTTAAAATATTATATATTTGATGTTTGAAAAAGGAAGTTCAAAGGTAAGGAGACTATTGCACTTAGTGAGGAGTGCAGTGTTATAATTCAAAAAAAAGCTTTCTGAAAAGCTTAAAGATCCTGGTAGCTTCACAATTCTATGTGCAATAGAAGATAGATTTTATAGGAAAGCTTTCTGTTATTTAGCTGAAAACATTAACCTTATGCCATTATCAGTATTTAAAAGGTTGGGGTTATGAGAAATATCCTCTACTATTATAACTCTGCAATTAGTATATCATTAACATATCCTAAGGGAGTTATAGAAGTTGTTTTAGTGAAAGTGGATCGATTTATCTTTTCTATTGATTTCATTATGCTAGATATGGAGGAGAATAAGGAGATACCTATCATTTTAGAGAGTTCTTTCCTAGCTACAGAAAGAGCAATTATAAATGTGTAAAAAAGGGAATTAAACTATGCACGTCAATGATCAAATAATTACTTTTAATATTTGAGAATCAATAAAGTATCCTATAAAATGTAAAAATGATGAATGTTACAAAATGGATGTAATAAGATATCCAAGTGAATGTCATTTTAAAATAACTTATGGAGAGAAATCTGAAATGAAAGAGCGGGAACACAAGAAAGAAGAGGAATTAGATCAATTTAAAGATTTTGTATAATGAAGATTCAAATTATGTTTGAGAAAGTTTTGAAGTTTTGGACATGATAGAAAACAACATATCTTTTTGTCCATCGATTGAAAAACCTCATGAGCTTGAGTTGAAGTTACTTTCTGAACATTTAAAGTATGCCTTTTTAGGTAATTCCTCAACATTACCTTTTATAATTTTCTTAAAATTAACTACAAAAGAAGAAATGAGTTTAATGAAAACTTTAAAGAGTTACAAGAAAGCCTTTGGATGGATAATTTTTGATATCAAGGGAATCAGTCCTTCAATTTGTATGCATAGAATTCAAATGGAAGATAACTGCAAACCCAGAGCTAATCCTCAAAAGAGATTCAATCTTGTCATGAAAGAAGTTGTTAAGAAAGAGATTTTAAAATGGTTAGTTGCTGGAATTATCTACCCTATTTCAAATAGTGCATGGGTTAATCCAATTCACTGCATTCCTAAGAAAGGAGGAGTGACTGTGACTATTAATAAACATAATGAGTTAATACCAACAAAACAAGTTGCATGGTGGCGAATATGCTTTAATTATAGAAAATTAAATCTTGCCACTAGAAAAGATCCTTTTTCACAACCCTTTTTAGATTAAATGTTGGATAGACTAGCTGGGCATAAATACTTTTATTTTCTAGATGAATATACTGGTTATATTTAAATAAAAATAGCTTCTAAGGATTAAGAGAAAATAACTTTTTCCATCCATATGGTACATTGCTTTTAGAAGAATGTCCATTGGTCTATGTAATGTCCATGCTACATTTCAAAGATGTATAATGAATATTTTATGTGATTTAACTAAAAAAGGAATTAAAGTTTTTATTAACAATTTTTCAGTGTTAGGAACTTCATTTGAATCATGTTGGAATCCTCTTCTTTGGGTCCTTCATGTACTGGTCTTGGCTAGACCTTACCCTATGGTTAGTGGACCTAGGTGACCATCTACATGAGTCTCCCAAAAGATCAAGGGATCAAAGCTAATAAGTTTTGGTTTACATTTATGAGTGGGATGTGGTGTGCAAATGAGTGTAAGTGAGTGAACTACCTCCAGACCAACACCCAGGGTCAACCCTAAGGACAAGTAGTCTTTCTCCCTAGCTCACTCTCTCTCTCCCCTTGAGCTCCCCCATATTGACCCCACCTCTTAAGTGTTAGAGGTCAGGACCAATATGTGGAACTTCAAGTTGAGCAGGAAAGAATTTCTAATTTCTAATTGTGAGGGTTCCTTTTCTAGTCATCTAGGAATAGTCAACAAGAAGGTCCTATGACTAGACCCTAGGCTACTAAGGAGAAATTAGACCTCAACCAAAAGTGAGGTCAACAAACCCGTAGTATATTGTGTTTTTATTTGAATTAGAATCTAATTGAGGAAGAGTTAGATGAAATCATATCTTCATTGACTACAGGAAGAGGACCATGGAAGATAATAAATGAAAGTAGAGTCAATTTGCCTGCGTCGAAGCTAGATGTCACTTCAAAAGAGTGACTACTTTATTTCAGCTCGTGTGTTCCCAACCAACCACCTCAGTGAAGTTACAAGAGATAGAGCTAATTTGAGTTATTATATTCAGTAGTTAAAGCTGATCGATATTGGATCCTTGATCTATCAGATAATCATCAATTCTGCTACAGCTGCCACTACTGCAAGTTCGAGATTCACATCCATAATGTTTTCCTTATATAAGCAGATTGGAGTTAGATTTGATAGTTGGGAGGAGATACTACAGACTCTAAAGCCTATCATGAACATTAATGTGAAATCTTATTCAAAACAGTCGATATTTGGCTGGAGATGAAGATTTTCTAGAAGTTCAGGTGCTTATACTTCACGTATCCACATCACAAGGTTAGGCTTCTAATTCTGATTCGTAGGCTCAAATAATGCAAAGGATGGTAGAGAATATCAATTATACTTATAAGGTACAAAATTTGGAGAACTTCATAGATCATATGAATGGTTAAATGAGGAGATACGATGACTATGAAGAAAAATTTCAGTCATCATTGGAAAACCTTGTCAGGGCTGACCAAAGTGTGATTTTTCCTTCATATCCACAATATCCTTCATATAAGACTACTACTTTTTGGAATAATGATGAAGATGAGGAGGAGGAGGAGGAGTAGGAGGAGGATTAATTTGAGTAGTTTAGTTTTAAATTGTGACTTTATGTGGTATAGTTCTATTGAACTATTACTTTGTTTTGTGTTGTACTTGTTTAAACTGCTACTGTTGTTTGTGTTTTGTTTTGTTATGTTGTATTTATGTTATTGTGAGTGGTTATATTTTATTTTTGTGGTAGTGATTGTGTTAACTGTCTTGTCTAGTGTATTTTGTTAGTTCGTGTTGAGCTTAATCCAAAATATTAGGAAGGTTTAGAATATTACTAACTTTCACTTAAGAACCTCTTATTTAAAATTTTCAATTTACTACCAAGTATTTTCTTTATGTTGCAGTTGTGAAGTTATGTTGGTGTGTTTGTTTGCTTTTATGTTATCCTCCACTGCATAGAAGTCTAATGAATCTCAATATGTAAAGATAAGTTAAAATTTTATCAATTAATTTTTGTACCTGTATATTTAGGGTATGAAAATTTCTGTAAGCATGTTATTTTTTTTTTAGTTTTCAATCCTGCCTATATATAAATATTATGCTAAAATATTTCTTCTTATTAAAAATTTAAGTTTGGGGGTATGAAAAATAATTTCTAAAACTTGAATTTTATTTGTTCTCAAATGTGCTACAAATAAATTTGATTTTAATTTGGAAAAAAATGATTATGTATATGAAGTTATATTAGGGAAGTAAAATTTTGAATATAGAAATGAGTAAGAAAATTTAGTTGAAACCTATAGTAATGAAGAAAGACTTGAAGTTAAAAATTTTGTGTAGAAATGATAAATATTGTGTAACTATTTTTAGTAGGAGAAATTATATATTTTAAACAAATATAGAAGGGTAAGACTTTTATTTTCAATACTTAAACATCTTTTATTAAAACTAATTTTTAAAAATATTGTTATATTCTTAAGTAAATGATATATATCAAAAATTTGCTTTAAGAAATGAGGAGTAGAATTTAAAATCATTAAAGGCCTATCCAGATATAGTAATCCTCACTAGAAAAAGAAAAAGAAAAAGAAAAAGAAAAATAAAGTTAAAATAGAGAGGCAAAGTTGAAATAGAGAGGCGAAGCTTGAGGATTAGTGCATAATCAAAAATTGGTTTCGCATCTAATATTTTTAAAGTATTAGACTTGAGAAACTCTTAAGCTTGTGGATATAAACTCTTAAGCTTAAGGTCTTAAGCTTAAGGATATAATATAGTAAGCATAATTATTCTTAATAAAAATTTTTAAGTGGAGAAGATAGAATGCCTAAACTCTATATTTGGATAATTTACAAATATTTCTGAGCTAGATAGGAACTCATGATTTCAAACTTCTTTACATTAAAAATTTTTTAACTCGAAGTTGGTCTCATGTACTATTTTTTTTCTAAATTGGACTACTATATTTCTAGATCAAAAAGTTGGAATATCATAAAAAAACTCACTTACATAATCTACTTATTTTGGTTTTTAAAGATTTGAGTGTCACTTGAAGACAAGTAACATGTTAAGTTTGGGTGATTTTGATACATCTAAAATATATAACATTTATGTACACATTTTTATACTTATTTATTGGGATATTACACTTTAATGGAAGGTATTTGTATATTTTTCTTTCAGGTAAAAATAAAATGGATGAAAAATGGTCAAATGAGTGAAAAATGATCAAATTTGGAGCTAAAATGAAGGTGTGCAAAAGAATTGTGGTGCCTAAGCACCCAAAACTGGCGCTTAAGCGCCAGGAAAATCGAGAAGATCGATTCTAAGCCACACATACCTTGCGCTTAAGCGTTAGAGGTAGTTACTTGATGAATAAATGAATTTGGACAAATTTTTAAAGGGGTCTTTGAGACAACTCTTGTTAAAAACTTGGGATATGGTTAATAGATACAAAAATACATTCAAATGGATTTTAGAAGGA
>NW_018164561.1:98755-105533 GCF_001263595.1 Phalaenopsis equestris | reverse complement strand
TGTGGACACATTTTAAAGAGACACCAAAGCACCTTCTGGAAAATTATAAAAGAAGACTTGGATTAAATTAAAGAACTCACTCTCCTATGCCCCCAAGCCCCCTTTCTAGACGCCACCGCTGCCCTCTCTCTTTGAGACTTCTTTAGATTAATTAGGATATTCTTAGAGAGATGAAGGAGAGGAGTTGTAGTGCATTAGTTGAGAGTATTGTAAGAGAAAGGAAGAGAAGAGATTCAAAGG
Organism: Phalaenopsis equestris; assembly: GCF_001263595.1. NCBI lineage: Eukaryota > Viridiplantae > Streptophyta > Magnoliopsida > Asparagales > Orchidaceae > Phalaenopsis > Phalaenopsis equestris. The sequence continues at coordinate 105,293 of NW_018164561.1, read as the reverse complement.
AACTTCAAGAGTTTGGTGGAGAGGATTTGAGATAAGTTTTTATCTTTGTGACTACATTTGGTTTTAATTTAAATTTTTTGTTTTTTTACATGATTTCTACTATTAAACTTAAGTGAGGTTTTTTTTTCTCCATGAATTCTAAGTAGTTTTCTTTATCTTTTTCTTTAAAATGATAAGTGATTATATGTTGGATGGAAGTTCTGTGAAGTATTAATCTTTAATGTTTGAATAAGTTGTGATGATTTCAAACCTTATATTTCATTTACTTCCTGATTTGGCCAATTAAGATGTTCAATTAAGATGTTAATATCTGTTGTGAGAACAGGTAATATCCGTGATGGTATTTTCTCAGTTAACTAATTGTAAGAATCATATGAAATTGTATGGATGAGAATGTAATTCATATGGTTAAGTGCAAATAAATAATCATATGGTTGAGTGCAAATAAATAAAGAGCTAATCATTGAAGTTTGTAGAGTTAGAGGACTTTAGAGAGATAGAAAAAAGCCCCCGATTCAATTTATTATTTTAGGCCTTGATACAAGATGTTAGCCCCCAAGTGGTGGGAGAAGAGGGAACTTTAGAGTGAGAGCTAGTATCTTCATTACCTAGCCAGTTTTCAAGATTATTCAAACTTTAAATTAGCCAATGTTCTTTATAGCATCTCTAGTAAGTAAGAATAATATTACTTCTATTTGATAGAACACAATTTGAATACTTCCACAACATAATTCATGATAAGAAAAAATATATTTTTTTTATATTTCATTTATCTTACAAGTATCTAGTTAAAATTATTTAGTTGTTTACTTTATTTTCAATTATAAAAAATTACAAAAAAGAATGGAACTTTCATTCCTATTATAACATCTATAATTTGAGTAAGAATATTTTGTAAAATAGAATTTGTTATTTAATTTCTTCTCACTTATTTAAAGATTGAAATTCTCCCTGTGGATTTGATATTGGAGGCTTAATAAAAAATTCTTATATTACTTGATAACGAGGAGGCTTGATAAAAAATTCTTATATTACTTGATAACGATACATATAGTTGCATAGTATCCCATATTTAAATATAATATTTGCACTCTTATTTGCTTTAAAGTCAAGTTTTTGGTGTCATTGCAAAGTAAGAAATATAAGTAAGGAAAAATTAAGTATATAACCGCATACATCGTAGTACTATCATATAAGGTTGGGACCACCTGCTCAACATATCAGAGCTCAAGCTGCTCAAAGCCAAGAGACCAGGGGAAGTTGATATGAAGAATCAACCTAATTACTATGCCTATCACAGGATCATCGGGCACAAGATTAAAGATTATTTTATATTTCAGGACTAGTTGGACTACAACTTCAAGGCAAGGAACATAGCCATCTAGAAATAATACTTGAAAGAGCCCGAAAAGGGTTCAATCAATGTTATCTCCGCAGATTAATTTCTCATTGTCAACCTCAATAAAGACAAAAATGAATGGAACATGTCATGGAGCAAATCTTTCAAAAAGGTTCTTAACAAGATGCAAGCCGCTCTAACTTTGGCATCAATTTTAAAGCACCTGTTACCAAGAAGAGAAAATAAAAAGAAAAGAGAAAGTGAAGCCAAGAGGATTAGAGGCCCTTGCAGTATAGGGCCAAATATTCCCTTTGTACCTTTTTTCCCTTCTGTTTGTACTTATTTTACTGGATTGGATGTCTCAGATCAGGGGAAAAAATATCTTGATTTGTTAACTTTTTATGCCTTTTTATTTTTCCCTCTAGGGATATTTAATACAAAGAATTTGATTTTGGTTACATTTTGTCAATTTCTGATGATGAACCATATTAAAAAAACCAATCCAATTTTGTTCACATAGACAATTCTTGAATCGTACATGACCTTAATGGGTCTGATAGAAATTGAAATGAAAACAAAAATGACAATAACGATAGCTACGTCAAAGATGACATTACTATTCTCAAGTTGCAAGGAGCATTGATTTCCATAGAGTTAAAATTACTAGACTCAGAGACAAAAGTGTTAGATGAAATGCTCTCAGAAGAAACACAGAGTTCAACACAAGAACAAGAAGAAATAACTGATGTGAATTTGTGAAGCAAAAAAGTTCTACCTCCAAGAATGTCTCCCAAAGAAAAAGGAAAATAAGAGTCCGTACTAGAGGAAGTAATTTTGCTAGTGCAAAAATGACTAATCCAAGAAAGTGCCAACAAATTTCATAATAGGGTGGAATAAAACATCCAAGACCATTTGAGGAAACAACTAACAAAATTGAGCATCTATGATGCTTTGATATTTTCCAAGGAAATGAGGGAATCATTATTAAAAGATCTCTTAAATCTTAAGATTTTCTTGAATAAACTTTCTAGCACATCCATAGATGAGGATTATTCACTGGAAGGTTTAACCAAGGTCACATTCTTTGATGATGATTTACTATTGGGCACAATAGAATAATACAACCAACTGTACATCTCGAGGAATATCCACAACCTCATGCTATCAAGGGTGCTTATTGACCCCCACACTTTAATAAACATTATGAGCTTAAGAACACTTTTTTATTTGGAAATTGATGAACGTAGTATAATAATATAAAAAATGATGCTACGCGGCTTTAATAAGTGAGGAGAAAGAACTGCAGGGTCAATCACATTGCTTTTGAAAATCAGTGATTTGGTGACAACAACAAAACTTTATGTCATAGACTCCAATACATCCTTCAAAAACTTTATGAAAGAACTGAGCCAGTGCATCAAATACTTGTATGAAGGACAAGAGTGATGCATCCAAGGCGATCTGCAGATGTTCTCAGTACACGAGATCAGCATACATGAAGAAACTGCATACTATTCCCTGGTGAAAAGATAGTTTTATCTAGGGCATGGTGATAAATGCAAAAGAAAATTATGAAAATGAGAAATGAAAGAAGAGGGTAAGGAAAAGGAAAAAAGAATAAAGGAATATCAGGCTACAATGCAACCAAGGGGTAGAGACTCCCACAAAACTTGCATCCGAGATCAAGGTTGAGTATGAGGATACGGGAGAGAAAACCCAACCATTTAAATGAAGAAACCCTTGAAGATTAACATCTTCCTGGACTCCCATTTTAAGGAGGAAAAAGAAAAGAGGAAGACAATGATGGTGACTCAAAAGGAGCCACAGTTCAAAATATCCCTCAAGGATAGAGAAAAAAAGCAAGAATACGATTACATGTATTAAAGAATCAATCACTCTGTGCAAGCTATGACCCTAACTTCAATTTTCTCAAATAAAGCCAAGAATTGAGTGGTCAAAGAATTACATAGTAAGGGTATGAAATCTATTAAATTCTAAATTGATTCTTCTTCTAGTCTTGAAACAAATGTATACTTAGTAGAAAAAAATTTCTTAAAATATAATGAAAATTTCTGTTGGACGTTATTGCCCTTATGTCAAAAAACTTATTCAATGCAGTTTAATACCAAATAGTGGTCCGTAGAACAATTCCACATCTTCAAACAACTATGGAATAATCAACAAAGAAACCTCAACTCAGAAGAAGGTGTTGGATTTGGTACACTAGAACCTCTGAATAACATGGTTTGTCTTGTCACCGAAAAACACAATGTCAAACTGAATGACATTGAAGTAAGAAAGATAACACAAGAGATAAAAGCATATAAAGATTACTTTGGTTGGATATATGATGAAAAGCTTTAACTTGCTCCGGAAGTGGCGATATATAGACTCGGAATAAACCAAACTACAATTTTGTAATAAAAGCTCCAAGAAGGATGCATGTGAAAATAAAACAATAGGTCATGGCCAAAGTTAAGAAATTGATTGATGACTAAAAAGAACACAAAAATAATAAATATTTGCAATGAAATGCTTTTAGCCAATGGGACTTTTCCTCTTACACAAAACCTAGGTCTTTAATTCTCTAACATCCATACCCAAGGCTTGCTAGGACTGAAATTGCAATGGTTTTTTATGGGTTCTGCACCTTCGTGACATTTGATGAAGCCTTTTCCTTGCTTGATCCAAGCTCTACCACACATCAATGAGGCTAGCTCCACTCCTTCTCCAAAGATGGAAAAGTTCTCCCTTTCCTTGAGATAGATGAAGCATTTTCTTCTTTCAAGTAGGATAAAGCTCTCCTCTCCCAAAAGAGATGAAGTTTTTCCTACAAGAAACCATTCCCAAGACTTCCTCACCCTTTTCTCAACATATTGATGAAAGAAAAAAGAAGAAGCTGAATATTAGGAGGAAGAAAGGTAGAAGATGAAGTTTTGATAGGAAACCTCTCCTCAAGCTCTCCTAGAACTTCTCTTCCACACCCTTGATCAAATCTAATTTGAGCGAGGAAAGAAAAATGTGATTCCAATGTTGAAATAACTGAGAGCTAGTGTAATTATGCCAGACTCACTGTCTAGTCATCACGATAATGCTAGGTGGAAAGTGTCATGTCCATGGTGGGGCTCGGGTGTGTCCACGACAAGGCTAGGTATGGTCACACCAGACCCATAGAACTTTTTAACCTCTAGAATCCCATCAGGGTGGTTTAAAGCTTTTTTGAGTCACGAGAAGTCCTGAATGACTAAAGTATGACTTATAGGCATCTGAATAGTCGCCGGGCTTGCTTTATATCGAAGTACTGACGCCAACCAATGGTAACTACTTCTAGACAGAATCAAAACAGAATGAACCCCTAAGTCCTATGCATGATGTGCCACTAATGGCTATTTGAGTGACTGTAGGGACAATTTTGGTTAAGGAGTTGTTATGTTGTCGGCTGCTAGGATGGATATCCTAACACCCATTTTAATTTAATTTAATACATATATAATTTAGAAAAAAAAATAGTATTTTTAAATTTTTGAAAATACAAAACCAAACCAATCTCATATCCCTAATAGTTTAAATAAATGATCCTAATACCGCAAGTAGTGCAGCATCCCGAGGGATAGATACATTACTTACTGGTGAAGGCTCGATTAAATAAACTAAAGATTGTTTGACATATGTTTAAGTCTGTGAAACCATTTTATGTTGACAAAAAAAATTCCCCTATTTAATACGAAGAATCAAATAGGGCTTATATTAAGCTGAGTTCAGAAAAGCTTCTTATAAGGGCAAGCCCCTATAGTTAATTACATTCTAGATAACCGAAGTCCCTATGGTTATGGTCATTTAAATATTATGGAACATGATAAAGTTGATTAGAGCAACACCGATTAGGATCCTACGGTTCCCTCATTCCGGTACAACCATTTTCTTTTGGATTCACTTAGCCTAAATGAATTTACTAAACTCACCTTAATGAGTTCCATACTTTCATTTAGACCGTGGGAAATCTCGTTTGAAATCGCAGGTTGCCTCCTCTGAGGGATTCTCAATCATCCGATAGAAATGTCTTAATTTAGTTGCAATTGTTGTTTTATGATGTTGGTGATTAAATTTTGAGTTGTCTTATATTTTGAATATTGTGGAGATAATTTTTATCTTGGTTGATTTTAATTTTGGTTTTGGTTTTAGTTTTGTGGCTATCTTAAAGATTTTAGTTTTCTTGCAGAGTGACATTGTTGTTTAGCATGCAATTTTGTAAGCATAAAGGTATAGCGTAGAAAGTACAAGAAAAGAAGGTATTGTAAACTGTAGTATAGCGTAGAAAGTACAAGAAAAGAAGGTACTGTAAACTGTAAAAGTGTGTCAGGCGAGTCTTCTCGTTCCTCCGCCTGAAACTTTAGTATTTTTGCAAGGCATATATATAATTTTTGCAGGAATTAAAGCATGCTTGTAGTAAAACTAGAGAGAATAGTTTGAGGTGTGTCTACCAGATCCTATGTCATATTTTGGTGGTTCCAAATTTTGAGGATGATCCTATTAAGAAAATCATAATAAGTTCAGATGTCCTTCAAGATTTTCAAAGAATCATGAAAAAGTCTCAGGTAATACCCTATACATTTCATAGTCCCTAGAATTATCTACAGTTCATTTTGGCCTTTTTATGTTTATTATATAGTTCATCCAGTTAATACCCTTATGCTCAGTGAATTCGATGTTTTGATTATCCCTTAAGTGGGGTATTCATCACTTGATATCTCACTTACGAGTTATAAAGGTAAAGACCCTTGGGTGCAACTTGACTTAGATAAGGGATTTAACTACTTTGATTTTAAAGAATGGGCTTGTAGTGTTTTAAAGGTTTTAAATTAATTATAGATTACTTTTTAAAATCCTCATTTAATCAGTCTTAATTTAACTTAGATCACTATTAAGCCCTTAAGACCTAGGTGGATTCTGTTACTGCTTATGTGCACAATATGACAATGACTTTAATGATCTTTTTCACTTACGTTATCTTACTTCGCAACAGAACCAAAAACTTGATCCTGGAGAAAACAAGAATTTAACTTCTTAATATATATATATATATTGGGATACTAGCAAGTATACGTGTCATTATTAAGTAATATAAGACTTTTTGATTAAGACTTGAATATCAAACCCACAGGGAAATATGCAATATGCACAAACTTTCTATTTTAAAAA
>NW_018164561.1:75608-98316 GCF_001263595.1 Phalaenopsis equestris | reverse complement strand
TTCTCATTCATACAACCTCATGTGATTCTTTCTAATTGTTGACTGAGACAATGTCAGCCCGGTTCTTATATGTTCTCACAACAAATTTTAACATATGGATAGGTTAAATCAAGAAGTAAATGAAGTACATTGATTTAAATCATCACCACTTCTTCCAACATTAAAGATCAATACTCTCCACAACTTCCATCCAATACTTATAATTACTTATTATTTTAAGGAGAAAGATAAATAAAACTACTCAGAATCCATGAAGAAAACAAAACCACACTTTAGTTTAAAAGTAGAAATCATTGTCAAACCAACAAGAAGTATTGATTAAAACTAAAAATAATTTAATAACAAAATATAAAAACTTATCTCAAATCCTCCACTAAACTATTGAAGTTCCTTTGAATCTCTTCTCTTTAACAACACTCTTGACTCTCACAATAAAACTAAAAACAAAAAGAATAAAGTAAATTTGTTGTGCCTGAAAATCTCTCCAAAACTCTCTCTCAAAACTCCCCCTTTCTAACACTTTTCAGAACTTTCAAGCAAACTTTAAAAAGTCTTAACTTCCTTCTTTTATAAATCTCCAAGAGGTGCCTAGATAACTCTTCAAAATGTGTCCCAATTTGATGTATTCTCCAAAGGATATCTTCTTTCACAAGTCCTTTAATCATAATTTTGTTTCTAGTGGTCATAACCACCCTCTTTAACCAATAGGTGCCTCAAATGTCCCTTCAAAATTCAGTAAAATGAAGAAAATCGCCAAATAATTGCCTCTGGCGCTTAAGTGCGGGGCCTTCTCTGTTTCACCAGCGCTTAAGAGCCGGATCTGGCGCTTAGATACCAAAACACATTTGCACAATTTTTACATTTTTGCTCCAAATTTGATCATTTTTCACTCATCTTAGCATCTTTGATATTTTTACTTATACCTGACTTGACATTTTTACTTATATCTGAAAGAAAAACACACAAATACCTTCCATAAAGTACAATATCTAAAAAATATGTATAAAAATGTGTCTAAAAACACTATATATTTTAGGTGTATCAACTACTATGCCCTTAAGATTTAATGGGTAGATTTCTAATTTTTTTAAGAAAAATTCAATATTTATGTTCTTAATTCTTATCATGAATTATAAATTATCTCAAAACTGTTAGTTGGGGGTTTAAAATCAGTGAGTTATGATCTTCCAAAATTAAACCCCTCACCTTGATATCTCTTTATTTAAATACCCTTCCAAATTTCATTAATTTTAAGAAATTACAAATTTATCCTTTATAAGACCAAAATATAATTGATTTCTACCACTTACCCTTTATATACTCCAATCATCAAAACATATAAATTAAAATCATTTGTTGCCCATTTAGTCCTTTTGTTAAGCCTAAATATTAATTAAGCCTTAAATTCCAAAATTACCCTTTTGCCCCTAAGGTCTTAATACCACATAATTCATTAAATTAGATTCAAATGACTTCAAGATTTTTTATTACCATATTCATGGTTTAATTAAAACAATAGGGGAGAAAATGTGATTTTTCTGAATTTATTTAATTTTTATAATTATTTATAATGCAAAAATAGAGATTTTCAATGAAAATTTAATAACTCAATCAAAATAAAACCTCTTTCCTTAAGAAAATTACTGGGTTTTTACCTAGGTTAGAGGACCACTTGGACTAATTTTCATGACTTTTAAATGTTTAATTTAATTATTAGAATTTTTTATTTCTTTTGAGCATTAATTAAATTTAAAATAATATTTAAGTGGAAAATTAAGTTTTAAATTTTTTAAGAATCTCTCCGAGTTCAGGGAACCCATAAAAACAAATCTCATATTTTTGTGGCTTATGTTTTAATTATTGGAATTATTTTAGTGAAAATTTAGAGAAAATTCATTTTTAAGCCATAAAATTAATATTTTGACTTAGAAAATTAGGAAAATTATTTTAATTTGTCCAAAATGATCCAGAAGCCAAATATAATATTTTAATGTGTTTTTACCATTTTTCAATTGTTATGATTTTTTAATTAATTTTTATTTATTTAAATGCTTAAAAATGAAATATTTATTTTAATTCAAATTTTATTTTTCTTAAGTTTCTCTGGTCATAGGGAGCTCCCAAAACAAATTTTGTAATTTTTGGAGTTGTATTTTAACTATTAGAATGATTTTAATGCCAAAAATATGATTTCACTTAATTAATCCATTTGTATGGTCAAATTAATTTCAATTGACTTGAGATTTTTTGGGGATCTCCTCTAACATTAAATTATAGTGTGGAATAATGTCATTTACATTTATAATTACTCCAAATTAATTTTCTTTTCATTTTTAGAGTTAGTGACAATTATGATTATTTTCAATTAGTTGAATCAAGTTTATATTTTTCTTAGGATCCCCTGACCACAATGAACTTACCAAAATAAATTTTGTATTTTTCAAATTTTATTTTTCTTAAGTTTCTCTGCGGGATTGGACACCGCCATCTGAGCCAGCCTCCCCATTCTTGAATTGAAGCGTTATCGGACCGCATTAGGGCCCTCCATTTGATAGATGCTCCATCAGACGGTCCTCTGTCATCATCCTGAATTTAATTAATCCATTTGTATGGTCAAATTAATTCCAATTGACTTGAGATTTTTTGGGGATCTCCTCTAAACATTATAGTATAATTTTGAATAGTTTTTATGTCATTTACATTTCTAATTACTCCAAATTAATTTTCTTTTCATTTTTAGGGTTGGTGACAATTAGGGTTATTTTCAATGAGTTGAATCAGGTTTTTATTTTTCCTAGGATCCTCTGACCACAGTGAACCTACCAAAATAAATTTTATATTTTTTTGATGAGTGTTTCTCTGCGGGATTGGACACCGCCATCTGAGTCAGCCTCCCCATTCTTGAATTGAAGCGTTGTCCGACCGCATTAAGGCCCTCCATTCGATACATGCTCCATCAGACGGTCCTCTGTCATCATCCTGAATAAGCTAACTCGCGAGCCATCCACATTCAAATCCTAATATCTTTCTCGATATTTAACCAAATTGATTGTGGTTTGTTTCTATAAACTCGTATTGACTAGAAGAACATATCTATATGGTTAATCAACCTTTAAATAAACTCTATAAGCATGGAGAGTTAAATGAAGCTCGATTTAGGGTTAGTGTTCAATACCTTTTCCCAAGAGGTATGCTTCCAAAAGCTTACCTTGAGTCCAAAGAGATCATCGATGAAGCCTCAAACCGTGGTGAAATGCCTAGGTATGATTTTGACCAAGGACGATTTCGGGGTTCGATTAAAGTCCACCTCAGGGTGCTCTAGTGATTAGGCTTCTTTGGGGGATCTTCTCCTCTCACTGTGGGGATGGTGTGGGTGCTATTAATTTGTGGTTTTTGAGTTTGGTGGAGTTTTGGAGGGTGTCCTATTTTGGCCTTGAATTTGAGCTAAGGAAGTGGGCTTGAGTGGCTAAGGATGGGGGGATTGAACTTAAGAGATCTTAAGGAAGCTCTGGAAGTAATTTAACAGAGTCTCCTCAAGGAATTTCAAGTTTTCTTTATTTGGTCATGGAGGGGGGTTTAAATAGATGGGGAAGGAGAGACCACCAGGAGCAATTGGTGGGTGCTTTAGGTTGCTTATGTGGATGCCAGAAAGGTGCAAAAATTTAATTGGGATGAGACATCTTGGGTGGGTTTAATTTTGAGTTTTAGCAATGGGGGAGCACTTGGCCATGGCTTTTCCGGCAGCCTAGGTGGCCGACCAGCTAGGCACAGGTCACCATCTAACTTAGGGAGGTCAGAGCTTGGTTTTGGTGAAGTCAATTGAGTTTGGTCATGTGTAAAGGCATTAAATTGAAATTGTATGGGGAAAGGGCTATTTTGGGTCAATTTGGGTCAAATCATGGTTTGGGGTTGGGTTAAGCCCTCAAGGAATGTTAGGGTGCTCAGGAGAATTAGGTGGCTCAGCTGAAGTGGTGTGGAGAGGTCCCCATCCAAGGTATTTTGTCTAAACATGGGTTTAAGTGTGTCATTAAAAGAGTTAAAATCTTTTTAAGGAGGCTTGAAAGTGTCTTGGTCTCTTGCCATTAATAGCTTGATGATGTGGCAAGGCTCTCATGGCTTTTATATGGCTTGGAAGTGGCTTCATGGTTTCCATTTGACTTGGCTAATTTTCATGAGAAGGGTTATTTTGAATTTATAAGATATTTTGATGGAGTTTGGAATGATGCATGATTTTGAATTTATGACTTTAGGAAATATTTTAATCAATGGAGTTTGGAATGATGCATGATTTTGAATTTATGACTTTAGGAAATATTTTAATCAAATGGATGATGAAGAGAAAGAATTGTCATGTGGGCTTTGGATTTGGGCTTTTGAAATTAAATGTTGTAAGCTTGGGCTTTTGAATTTGAAATTGATTTTGGGCTAAATTTTAAGGCTAATTTAATGTTTATTTTGATGTAAGAATATGTCATGAAGGCTTTGGAAGAATTTCAAGTGATTTTGAATTGAATTAGCGGGCTAATTTTAGTGGATTTAGGCATATGGTCAAAATTGGGGCTTTTTGATTTGGGTGAAATTGAGCTTGTAATTGGATCAAATTGAGCTTGAATTTTGTTTATATTATGATTGGGGATGCTGAATTTTGATTTAGAATTGAAATTGGGCAAGATTGGGGTCCATTGGGCCAAATTTGGGGTTAATTTGGGGACATTTGGGCCTTAAAGGGTAAATTGGGGTTTTTGGTCAAATTGGACTAATTTTGTCAAATTGGGTCAAATTGATAGTCAAAAATTGAACTTGGAAATATTTGAGATGATTTTGGAATTTTTTGAATGTTTAAAATTTTTTGGTCATGAGGGGCATTTTGGTAATTTTGGGCAATTTTTGGGGTATTTTGGGGATTTAGTGATTTTTGTGAACTTTTGTCAATTTGGGTAGTGGTGGGGGTTTGAGTTGATTTTTGGACATATTTAGGTATTTGGGTAATCTTTAGATTTTTTGGGCAAAAATTAGGGTTATAGGGGTATTTTGATAATTTGATGATTTTGGGACAAAACGGACCAACAAGCCAGAAAGCCATATCAAACAAATAGGAGCCATGTGAAGACTCATTTTGGATGCTCAATATGCTGGCTCTAACCCCTCTTAGCCAAAGACTAGTGGTATAGGTTCATCTATATGAGCTTTCCAAAAGGTGTCAGGAGACCAACCTAAGGGGTCATAGGGTTTAGGGTATGTGGGAGAATGTAGTGTGTGCAAGCTAGCCCCACCAAAACTAGATCGTCTAGGGTTAGTCCTAAGGTCTGACCATCTTATGGGGGACTCCCCTTGAGCTCCTCCATATTGGTCCCACCTACTAAGTGCTAGAGGTTAGGACCAACATGTGGAACTTCAAGTTGAGTAAAGAAGAATTTAGAATTTCTAATGGTAAGGGTTCCTTTTATAATCCTCTAAAAATAGTCAACAAGAAAGTCCTATGACAAGACCCTAGGCTACTAAAGAGGAAAAAACTAGACCTTAGAAAGTCCTATGACAAGACCCTAGGCTACTAAAACGGAAAAAACTAGACCTCAACTAAAAATGAGGTCAACAGAGACGAGATATTACATAAGAATGCGATGTGACCCCTTATAACTCAGAAAGTTATACAATGTGTATGTCATTAAAAGTGGATGCCAAAAGTTGGAGGGCCTTTCTCTCTCGACATATTTGCTTCACTGAAACTTTCTTCCCTTACAATGTCCCAGCACATCACACTAGCATCCCACAAACCCCGTCTACCACTCTACCACTATTCCGACTTTCTACATCAATTCCATTACATCCTTTCTAGTCTTCAGTCCTATCTCAGAAATCTCACAACTCACCTCTTATATCCACGCCATACTCTCCTCCTTCCGTTCGGCTTTACAATCTTTAGTTCACCTAACAAACCCTAAAACATCTCATCCTATGGTGACCAGATCCAAAACTGGCTCTCTTCAGCCCAAATGTATCTTCAATCTAACTCACTACATTAATTCAAACTCTGAGCTACTCAACTTTAAAGAAGCAATTCAATACCACTATTGGTGGAATGCCATGCTTAAGGAAACTACTGCATTACAACACAAAAATATATGCGTTCTCTTTACCCCACCACCCAACACAAATTTTTGGATGCAAATAGACCTATAAAATAAAACACAGCGTTGATGGAACCATCACTTGATACAGAGCAAGGCTCGTTGCACTTGTACATCAACAAAAGTATGAGATTCATTAAACTGACACATTTAGTCTGGTTTTCAAGCTTCCTAGAACCCCTCTTCTTCTTGTCATCTTTCTACATTACAATTGGCCAGTTCTTCAAATGAATGTTGCCAACACATTTGTCCATGACGAACTGCAACAAACATTCTACATGCACCAACCACCAGAATTTTTGAATATCTAACATACTAAGATGTATGCCTCCTAAAAAAGGCTATCTACGACCTTAAATAAGGACCTCATCAATTTTAAAAAAATTCATATGCCAATTATTATTATTCAGTTTCAAACAAAGTCAAGTCGATCCTTCATTATTTACATACCATTAAAACTCAACCTCCCTTTCTTTGTTGATGTATGACAATGAAATCATGGTAATGGGCAACAATCCCACCTAAATGTAGCACCTCATGTACAACTTGTAGCATCATGTCAAGATCAAGACATGAGGACTCGTCTCCACCTTGTCGGGAATCAACATTCAATACACCAAATCAGGTCTTTTTTTAACCAAGCCCAATATGCCTCTAATATACTAAAAAATGCAGGTATGGCTGACTATAAATCCAACTACAATCGACTTTCTACTTTCACACCTCTCTTTAGCTCCATAAAATTTGCAAACCCTCAATTGTATAACTAATTACTAAGCTCTCTCCAATATCTTACCATCACTTAACCAATCATCACCTATGCGATCAATACATTGTCGCAACATCTTCAAAATCGTAATTGTCAACATTTTCAATAACTTAAAGGCTCTTATGCTACATTAAAAGTACTATGAATTTTGCTTGTCCACTCAAACCAGCTCCCTCCTTCTTCATAATTACTCTGAATTCACTTGGGCCAAGGATCCCCTTGATTGCCACTCTGTAATACGTCATTGCTCCTTCATCGATAACAAGCCTATCTCCTAGTAAATCGAGAAACAACTCACCATGGATTGTTCCTTAACCAAAGCCGAATATCGAACACTATCGACAGCTGCCACATATGTGATTTGGCTCAAGCACCTTCTACAGCACTTTTAAGCTCCAATTACGAAACTGACTGTCATTCATTAAGACAACACATCCGCCATGTCATTAGCTCGTAATTCACTTTTCACGCTCGAACTAAACACATCAAAATAGATTGTCACTTTTTGATCAAAGAAACACTTCACTGAAGAGAACTTGAGATTACCTACATACCAACAACTGAACACTTGTCGATATCTTGACCAAATCACTTCCCACATCGCATCTCATTGCTCTTTGAAAAAAAATTAATCCTCATGGGCAGAAAGTGTCAGTTTGAGGGGGGATCATAGTGAAGCACAGTTCAGCAACAAGAAGGAGCAGCTCTCCACTTCTTTGGCAGCAATGTGCTCAGCTCAGCAACAAGGAGCAGCTCTCCACTTCTTTGGCAGCAATGTGCCTCATCATTACTTACAACAATTACTTACTATTTTACCCACATAACCAACTCACTCTAGAGGGCACCTTACAACCTTTATATACTAGCACATACCTATATTCCCATGGTTAATATTGAATATTAGAGAATTTCTTCTTCCATGCTTATGCAACTCTTCTTTATGTTATTCTCTGTTGTCAGCTTATCGATTTTGTACGAGTTTTGACAAAATCAAGGCTGACAATTATTTACCCAGAAATTTGAGATTTTCTATATAAGTAAGAATATTTGGTGCTTTTAATATATACATTAGGCAATTTAATAATTTTACCTCTGGGATATACTTAATTATTTGATAATATTTCAATAATTTAAATATTTGATGATTTTTTTTATCAAAAAAAGAAAAGTTATCATGCTTTTTGAACAAGTTCAATTATCTTATTCAAGTGCTCGTCTTGCCAAAAAAAAAGAAATAAAAGAAAGCACTACAAAAGGGAGCCATAAAAATCGTTCTCATTATGCATTTTTTTATCAAGATGAAAGATTTGCCAAGGACAACCTCTTACTATTACAAAGGTTATTTAGGTCATTCATTATTATGCATGCAAACCTTGCACGAGAAAGCTATAATTTTTTTGCGAATATTTGAATATACTGTACAATAATTTCTTCTTTCATAATATCCTAATTTTTATTTTTTGAGGATGTGTAGTGCAAAATTTGTCATCAGGAGAATTAGTAGGACTATCGTGGATCCCTATCTTCTATAAAAGTATAACTATTATAGTTGAAGTAGTTCTAATTTTGGTGCGATTATTTCGAATCATTTTTGCTATTTTTGGTTTAAACCCATTGAAATCGATTAATTTTTTCTTAGCCAGCAGATTCCGCGAGCGAGTTCCTGTGCTAAAATTTATGCAACTATAAGAATTCAAGAAAATTTATATTTTCGTGGTCTCAACAAAATTCAGGTAGATTGTACTTATTTTGAGCCTCAATGTTACAAATCTTTCCTTAATTGTGAAATCAAAACCAAAATTCGCACTTAAAGCTCATACAGCAAGATAAATAACTTAAGCTAATCAATACTTGAGAAAATAATTAAGGATCAATAAAATAAAATAAAAAGTCTTCCGAGCTAAAAAAAACTCAAAATCTTTCCTCAATAACTCCATCCACCAAACATGGACCAAAAGCTCGCTCTGCATGATAGGGCACGCTATTGTCTTCCGCCTCCTCCCAACTTCACATTAAATGCAGTGGTCCCTATACCATGTTACTTTCCCAATGAAAAAGACATATCTCTTCGGAACAATCTCAGCCTACTCAGCCATTAAAGACTCACTTCTAATATCAGAAGCATAAATCTCCTCTCCACCAATCCCCTCCAAATATAGAAAATAGCTCTGAACACATCCAACTTTAAAAGCAAATCAAATTAACATGCAGCCGTACTGCATCATAGCTACTAGTACTTAAAGAGCAGAAATATAATAATCCAAGTGTTCCATATGTACAAGAAACGGAGAACATTAACTAGTGTACGTTCTAATATCGCATGCATTATCAGGGCTGGTTGCTGTTAATGAACGATGGATGATGGATGCTGTTCTGTAGGAGAAGAAGGTCATGATAGTTGGCTGGAAGGTTAAGCTGCTGAAGTGGAGGTGTTAGGGTTTGCAGAAAGAAGTCGTGGTGGAAGCCTGGTGGCACGGAAGGCTGCTGGTTTGCGAGCATGTGGGAGCTTCCTCGCACGTTGGATGGGTAGTGGTGGGTGTGTTGCCCCTCATACGTTGTTATAACTATTGATGGGTCTTCATAAGATCGTTCCACTCTCTTCTTTACTGCGCACTTCTGTGTGGTGCAACGATAGTAGCTCCTGGAAATTTTTTAAATGAAACAAAGGAAATGCTCTACTTTCAGCTTGGCAGATTATGAGATATGAACATGCAGAGATATAAATAGGATGTTGATTGCTAATAATAATTATATGGGTAGCAAATAATTGTATCTATTCAAGTCAAATTACAGTTATCATAATTAGTCTTAATGTTCCAGGGCATAGAAAGATAAGATTTGTTTGAATTACTTTCTGTCTTTCTCGGGCATAATGTAGAAAATTAGTCTCCTAATACTTTAATATACTTTTTTATTATCGTATTTATGCGTCGTGACAACAGACACGATATGTGTGGATCTTGATGCAAGCTTCTCTTACTCTGATTTTTTTAATTATTTTTTTATTTATATACCATTGTTACACGAAATGTGTTTTAAATGTGTTGAATTTACAAAATTGACGAAAATTGTAAGGGTATTTTTTTAATAAAATTATGGTAATTTAGAAATGGTCAAAGTTTGTATGGCCGGGCAAATTCTCGTAGGGTTTCTGTGAAGAGTGAAAGCCATATGAATAAAATTAGATATTAAATAATTAAAATAGAGTACAATGTGTACATGACTAACAACTAAACGCTATAATTTGTGATTTTTTAATAAACAATAAATGAAAGTGCATTTGCTAATTAGTGCAGGAACAAGTATAAGATGAGCACTTTACCAATCAAATAGGTGAGGTTTATTCTAGGAATTTTTGTTAATAATTCCTTATATATATATAAATTTTGTCAATTGAATATATGATTAAATTTAATAAACTTTGTATAGTCATGTAACATAGTACGTTCTCATATATCTGTAAAATATATAGGAAAAAAAAAACAATTATAAATACATATAATTACCTAGGAAAGGGGCTGTTCTTAACAGCCTTTTGTCCATATTTTCTCCAACGATAACCGTCTTCAAGGTGATCAACCTCACTCTTTGTCATGAAAGCAAAGCGTGGCTCTCTTTGCCTCTTCTCTCCTTTCTTTCTCGCCTTGCTTCTGTTTGCAATCAGAAAGTTCTCAAATGTGAAACTACAGAAAACAAGTTCACTAACAAATGAAAATGAAATGAGACACAATTTAAGCGTATGATTTTTGAAACTTTTCAAACAAGAATTTACACAATTAATCGTACACTGAGCTTTAAACAGTAGCGGGTAGTAACACTCGTAGTGTAATAGAAAATAATTGTAGCTCTTTCAGGCTATAGAAAAAACTATCACTGTTGCTTCTTAGTTTCTCCTACTAGAGAATGGTAGCAACTTTATAAACTGCTACTTCCATATGAAATATAGGCATCTCTGAATATAGAATTCGTCATTTTTTTGAGACATGCATTTTTACATGTCCAGATTAATCATTAAAACTTTAACAATAATGTATTTACACCGTCTTAGAATTTATGAGAGGCAACATAGCTATAATTAAAAGAAAAAAAAAAGAAATCTACTCGCCAGAGGAGCTGGGAATTAGAAAGAAAAGAATGAATTTTGAGAAACCCTAGCTTGGACATGTTCAGAAGAAAACCCCAAGTTGGTGAAAAGCGTTCATATATAGGTTGAAAACCCTAACGAATCATAAAGACGAAGTTATGCACGGCTTGATTTTACTAAAGTATAAACTATAAAGAAACTAAATTCGATCGGGATAATTCAAAATATAGAACATCCTTAATTTTCTTAACTAATTCTTTCACCTTAAAATTTAAAAATTTAAAGAAGATAATTCCTGAAAGTTGTCACTCATCAGATCAGAGCTTACGAACAAAAAAAGTAATCAAAGTAGCCTCCTGTTCAAGATGAATAATATCACAAAACGAGTAACAAAAAGAAGAAGTGTAAGAAAATAGCAAAGAACATACACTGTCTTGTTGGCCTTGTCATCTTCATTAGCTCCATCATCAACCCCTTTACCCTCCTTATTCTCCTCCTCCTCCTCCTCCAGCTCTTTCTCCTCATTTTTCTCGTTCTTATCCGATTCTTCCTCTCCGGCAGCCTCAGTAGACGAGGAAGACACTGAAGAATTAGCAGTCAAAGCCGTGGTCCCTCCACCTCCATAGCCTGGGCTGATAACGTTCTCAGTACCTCCCGGCTCTGCCTTGCAGACCTTATGTCGGTCGCCGATGGGGATGAAAGGTTCCTGCGATAATGAGCTCGCGAAGCTGAAGTCGGTGGAACTTTGGAGGTAGTCTAAGAATCCTGCGAATTGTGGGAGGCCAGAGTCAAGTCCTTGCGTCCCGCCAGATCGAAGCGAGAAAAGGGGGTATGGATCGAAGATGGTGCTGTCATGGTGGAAGAGCTCCCCTAACTTCTCTCCCGACATGAATTTTTGCTTGCGGAAGATGAAGAGAAGTGAAGGATGTGGAGAGAGAGTGAGAAGTAAGGAGGGGGAGGTAAAGGGAAAGATAGAAAGGGGGTGGGGATATGTCTCTAGCTTGGGTTGGTGGGGGCGGGCAGGGGTTAGGGGGGAAGACTTTTACTTTTCTTTCCCCATTTATTAATCTCTAGAAAAGACAACTTCTTTGAAAATGCTTTCGGTGTCAGCACAAATTTGTTCCAGGAACAAAAATCCATCCGCATAATTTCAACTGTTTTTTTTTTAAATATGACAAAAAAAAAAATAATAATAATAATAAAAAATCATCCAATATAATGTTTGTATAAAAAGTTACACAACTTTGATATGAAATAGTTTAAAGTCAAAATAAACATTTCGATGAGACGCATCATGAACGGCTTAATGAAATCCAGAAGGCATTAAATGATTTCAAAATCGTAATAGCTTATATTTTGTGCAAGCTCTTCCATGTATAATTAGAATATTGTTCCAAATGATTCCAGCTTTGCCATCATACATTTATGTTTGGGATTGCTGATTATGAATGCATAAATATTTACTGTAAAATGTACACCAAACATTAAAATCTTAGGATATTTAATACGATCATAAGAAAATCATTATAAAAAATTTATCGCGTGTCACTTAATTAAGATATTCTTAATAAAAACTAGGTCAAAATATTTTAAACAATCTTAAAGCTTCTTACCTAAATCATCTAGGTAGTGCTCATTTTTGAGGAAAAAAATGGATTAGAAAATATAATAACTTTAAAAAAAATGGATTTTTATATTATTCGATTCATTTTAAATCGAGCATAATTATATATTAGTTAATTGCTTATAATGTGGTATTTATTTAAAACAGCAAAAAAAAAATAAAAAATACATGATAGTTATTTTTTGGTCAGCTGTTCGAACCCAATTTGTTTCCACTTTTTACCGAACTGCCCGATAACAAATATCTCAGAAAAGAATAGTAACATAATATCAGATAGTTTAGTTAATTATTAATTTCTAACGTCGCCCATAATTTTATTTCATTTAAATAAAATAAAATAAAATATATTGTACGTTAACTTTCTAAGTTTATCAGAGTTAAATGTGGGTCAGAATATCCTGATTTTTTTCTCATTTAAAGCTGATATACTTTGGTTTTAACTAAGCCTAATAAACCAATAAACAGAACCCAACCCACAAATTTATCTAATTATCAAAAGTCGACACCGCTATCAGATTATTATCCTTTCAATTGTGGGACTATTTTCTTACTTTTATGCAGATCTTAAAATAAGTAGCTACGTCCATAGTCAAACCGACATTTCTCTATCTTAACGACCACCATGAAATATGGTTGTGGCATCTGTTTAAACGCCTGAGTTCTCAATGAGCCCTTTTATATATATAGTTTGATTTTTTGTAGTGGTATTCACATGTCAAAAGAATTGACCGGAAAAAATAGTTTTCAAACAAATTTCTCATTCACATTTTTATATTAAAGTCCTTTGACTTCAAATGTGAACTAAAATGTGTACCATTCATTTGTTGGTAGTCAACATTGCATGATATTTTTACATAAGAATTTCGAGCGATAGTCAGTCGGCATTTGTTCATTTTAAGAAATGGTTATAGAAGAATAAAACTTTTTTAAATTATTAATATATAAAAAAATATATGAAAACTTACTAATTATATCTTTTCTCCCTTGCCTTGTAGAGGATTTATTCATCTCATCACCATCTCACCGAAATGTTTTACCTCTCCTGATAACATGGCAATAACTTATGTTGAATTTATTACTTCCAAACAAGTCTGCTGACTTGCAAACATATTATTTGTTGGCAAACATTTATTTGTTTGTAGGTTGAATTTATGTTCAACGCCGAAGTGTTCGTTTTCACAAAATATTTTGAATCGGTGAGAAAAATGAAGCCTGGTTAGGTTGAATACGGCGTTCAAGTTTCAAACTTCCGTTCAATATAGTTTAAGAGTTTGAAAAAACACAAGCTGCAATTTTTTAAAAATAAATGGAAGACCATTTACGTTTTTCCTAACGTATGATCTATGGAAAGGTTATGCTTGTTGGAGTTTAGATTGCAGTAAAGTATTAGTTGTGAAGTCTTCTTTGTTTGGATTTAATTAAATCTATACGTTTTGGTTTTCAAACTCAGAAGTCTGTTCACATTCATATGGAAACTAAATGGGATGCTTTTAATTACAGATTTTAATTTAATATTTTATTGAAAAGTAATCTGAATTTAATGCCATAACTCTTTCATGGATACCACTTTGAATGATGAGGAGTAAATGCAAATTATTCTTTCGTCTAACTGTGCATAAATACTGAGAGAACAAGAGCATACTTAAATCCATGCATAGGGCACAAAATATTTCTACGTAAAAAATGAAAATATATACTAGAATTTTCTATATCTTTTATTATCTATTATTTTAGTAGTTGAGCACATATAATCGCCAACAATTAAGACTTAGAAAAAGTATTAATTACGGTGCTGGAAGTTTGCCTTCATGGAGAGCTAGAGGAAAGGTTTTTAACTATTGGATTAAGAAGTCATGCACGCTCTTCTACTAAAAAAATATTGCGTCGAGACAATTACGACCGAACGACCAATCTGACAGCGTCATGTCACCCATAAATGAGATGTATGAGGTTGTGGCGCCACATGATTGGTCATCCGGATACAATATTTTTCCCTTCTTCTACTGTTATTTGTTTTCATAGTAAAATAAATATTTAAATTGACTTATTAAAATCTAAAAAAAATCAAAAAAGAAGTGTAAAGTTTAAACTTATGTGGCTCCTTGCATTAAACTAATCATTAAGTGGTGCAATTCCTCTACATCAAAGTAATGGCAGAACTAGTTATTAAGAAGAAGGGGTGAGGTTGGAGGTAAATTAAATTAAATTTCTTAATACTAAGAAGTCATGCACGCTCTTGTACTAAAAAAATATTGCATCGAGACAATTACGACCGAACGACCACTCTGACAGCGTCATGTCACTCATAAATGAGATGTATGAGGTTGTGGCACCACATGATTGGTCATCCGGATACAATATTTTTCCCTTCTTCTACTGTTATTTGTTTTCATAGTAAAATAAATATTTAAATTGACTTATTAAAATCTAAAAAAAATCAAAAAAGAAGTGTAAAGTTTAAACTTATGTGGCTCCTTGCATTAAACTAATCATTAAGTGGTGCAATTCCTCTACATCAAAGTAATGGCAGAACTAGTTATTAAGAAGAAGGGGTGAGGTTGGAGGTAAATTAAATTAAATTTCTTAATAAATAAATAAATAAATGAGATGAAAAATATTGTTTTGAGAAAATAATAAAATTAAAAAAATCTATTCAATGTAGTCATTATGAATACACATATTAAATTGAATCTGCCCTTTTTCTTCATTATTAATTCTACATCAAAACTGATTGTGATATCTTTTTTAAAATATATCATTAATAAACATGCAATAAAATCATCTTCCATTTTTTTTCTATGATCTTATCTAAACAAAACTTATAGCTGAAAATGTACGTTCAATAGTTACTGTCTAGTAGTACCCAAATCACTCTAATGAAACAATCATATTATGATATATGATTGAATTTCTTGTCTTAGCCTATGTTTGAAATAAAGTAGAAAGTATATAAAGATTCTAAAATTGCTGAAAAAACTACTTTTGAAACTTTTATCAATATGTTGTAAGGAATTAATTATGTCAAGATGATTTTTCATAGCTTATTATGCGTAGAGTTTTATTCTTTAACTAAATGCTTTAGGAATGGACATTTATTATCATACTTTAATTTTTTTAAAACTTAAAATCTATCCACTATCACTAAATGAACTTGGTCTATTTTTGGCGGTCATAAGTCGTCAGCTATTATTATAATACCATAGATTAATAATTTTCCGACGCTTCGTGACAGATTATTGGACATAGATAAATCACTTGTTAGTAATTGGAAAAGCGACAAATTTTCCGACAGCTTTTATTTCCCATTGTTTATCAACAAACTATGCCCATCATTGTTAGATGAATAACAAATCGTTGGTAAGCCATCTGTAAGTACTCATAAATGTCGGCTTGAAAACCGTTGCATCGACATTAGGGTGATCATTGGTAATGTGTCGATAAACTGTTGGTATTAATTGATGGTTTCAATCATTGGCAAACTTGAGCATGAGAGGAAACTAAAAAAATGTTCGTGGGTTTACAAGCTGTTAATTGGAATGGGTTATCAGTCCATCAATAGGCCGTAGAGGGGAAGTTAGAAAACTGTAAAACAAAATTTATAAATAAGTATCCTTCTGCATCATATTAATTTTTATACCTGCAATCATAACATTTAACTCAATGTGATATAACACAGCACAATTTACTAATCCGAGCATTTATTAAACTAAAGTAATAGTAATGAATGTAGAAATGAAAAACAGAAATAAAAAAAATGCATTGAACCTACAAAAAAATAAATATGTACATAAAAATAAGATATTCACTCAAATTATTTCAAACGAGAAAATAGAAATGAAAAAAAATATCTTTAGAAGATGCTGTTATTAGCGTCTGATATCAGGGTCGACTTTTTCTAACACAAATATTAGTGTCTGATTTGCATTTATTCTTTCGACGCCTCTCTTGGTCACCCTTTTTGCCTGAAGCCCTTGCAAGCTTTCCCTCTTCCCTTCCCATTTCCCTTTTAGTTTCGCTCGAAACCATCGCCCTCCCAACTGAACCTTTGCGATACAATCTTCAATAGAACTAGCTATGAAGGTAACGACCAGATCGAGCTTACAGAGACCACCAAAACTCCTGTATTTCACATCTTTCCGCTCTGCTCCTATTAGAAAGCATTGAAGAAGGTAAGTCTACTCGCACCAGTATTTTCATTAACATGCGATATGCATGTGAAAATTGCAGTTTAGGAATTAGGTGTGTATATACATAAGAATTGAGTGATATGTATGCAATGCATAGGAAATGTGGTTTGTATGTAAAAATTGAATTTTTATTGTTAGGTATCACTAAATTGAATTTTAGTGATACCTATCCACTCCGTGAACTCATCTCCTCATGATCAGCCCCCTTAGCATAAGAAACCTCTTTATTAATTTAAATGACTAGTTGGCTCTAAATGGTATGGTGGAAAAAGCCTTTATATGGGTCCAAGATCTTTGAGTCATTGTTAGCCCTGAATGGCTTCTTCATGAGACATATGATTAGTCCACAATTTTAGTAGGAGGATAAGCACTTTCATTTAAACCTTTTCCCTCTTTCCCAAGCTAAATCTTTTGCTTTAGTGGGTCAAAATGTTCAAAATAACCCAACATATAAGATCTTGGTTGGGTTCCCTCTCTATCTTGGGATGAATAGGTACTAGTATTTGGCACGATAACACCACTTTAGAGGTCTGGGTGACACTCTAGGCACTGGGGTGCCCTCTGGGAGCCTGAACAACCAAGTTTGGCGTTGGTCTGGCCTAGTAGGCCCCAAATTGCATGGAAAAGTTAGCGAAAGGATTTTTTTTTTTATATGTAAACTATGTGAGACTAAATATCATTAAAATATGATCCGAGAATATTAAAATGAAAACTATTCTATTTTTTTATCATAGAAATCCATAGAAATTGGCGCTTGAAACCGTTGTGCGGGTGCAAACTCCTAAACTCTGATTCTCCCAGCAACGATACATGGGTTTTATGGGTTCCCAAACCTTTAGAGAATATGTACAGACAAAAGTAAGCTTCCCAACATCTATGTTAACATCAAATGTGCACCGTGTCAAATGAAAATTGCCTTTATGTGGACGAGTAAGGCCCAAACGGTTTAGAACTCAATTTTGTGCTTGGTTACCCGTAGATAGGTATTCACTAATCCGAAAGGTATGAGAAGCCATGAATCTCTAAAATATAATCTTGTAAATTAAAAATGATCAACTTTAAGGTTTTAATATCAAGATTTTAGTGCCAACATGCATCTCGAACCCCCTATGTAGATGAGTTGGTTTGTTACCAAAATTTCTTAAAAGGTGCATGGGAGATTTTTATAACTTTTGTTGGTCACAAAAGGCTTTGAATGAGTGGGGAATGACCTATAAACATCACAATGAATAATAGATGTGTGTTGTAGTAAGAATGATGCCACCCAAAGATAAGTTCTCTTGGGTAGTGTTGATCAACACTAACTCTGGTTCCATGCTTAAAACACGTACATGAGATCTAATGGATGTTTGGGAATATGTGAGTCAATAAATGCATCAAGCAAGGTTTCATTGTGCCCAAGCTAACATCCTATAAATGGGACATAGAAAATGATGCTAAAAAATTACCCCCAACAAGTGTGTTGTGACAATAAGACACGATGCACTTGTTGGAAGCATCCTAAAGCCCTCCTTAACAACCAAAGTGGTTCATTTTTCACTTTAACCGAGATAACTCCTCACAGTAGTAGCATTCAATACATAACTTCCCCAGAAAACCTAAATCTGCCCACACTATCCATCTCAGCTTGAAATCAAAGCATCAAAAAAGTCTTCCCAATGGCTTCTTGTCATAACCCAAAGGAAACCAACTCCACTGACTGCTTCAGTCAAAGCACTATCAACTCCTCCTACAGTTCCTTCACTTCCGCCTTCCTCTGCATTTCGACAATTTGACAGTAGGAGTACTAAATATTTTTTTTGGTTGATCGATCGATGACTCAGAATATGCACTCTACTTATATTTCTCTTCTCAAAATATAGGAAGGTTGACCAGTCAGTCAACCACATTCTCCTCACCCCAGACCAGTGCCAACGTTTCTCCAATTGCTTCGAAATCTTGTTCTTAATTCATAGTTGCTGGCATCATTTTGGATGCTCTTTTGAATGTTATGGGAGTGTGTAATGTGCATGCATAACCTACCATAGTTAGAGGAATCCACACAACCTTTTTCAAATGTTTTTTCGAGAAGATCGAGGTTTAGAAAGCCACGCCTCCACCGTAACTCAGGGCGCCGGTTGGCTTTGAAGTCATTGATGTGTGCCTATAAAATTAATCTTATGTGACTATATTTTCATCATATTTAGTCTCCCATAAATTATGGATCCCCAAAACCCTTCGTAGAATTCTTACCGATAATTTGGGCTTTTGTGGCTAGACTGGTGCCTATATGCTAGCCCTGGGCACCAAAGGACAAGACCCCAGTGCCTAGATGCAAGTCTAGGCACATAGGCACCCAAAAAAACTCCCATAAGGCTAAAAAATGATAGAATATAAAGTAGGCACCCGGGGTGCGACGCCTAGACACCAGGGAAACGGTGCTAAGGCGCAAGTTTATATTTTGTTCCTGATTTTCCTTGAGATTTTCATCTGGAACTGCCCCCCAAGCATCCAAAAATGTAGGTTTTCTTGGTTGTTGGGGAGGCAAAAAGGTGATGGAAAATTTTTAGGCCTTTCTTAGTGAAAATAAAGAAAGTGTGCATGCCATTTTGGGTGAATAGAGAGGAAGAAAGGGTGGTGGTGGCTAATCTTCTTTCTAAGGACTTCCTTTTCGCTATTTTTTTTGATAGAGCTCCATCTTCTTATGGTCTCCATATTCCATGGCTTTTAGTGGAGAGATGATCTTTTCCCTTAAAGCTTGCGGGTTCTCTTAGAGGCCTTGAGGTGGAGAAATTTGGAGAGAGGTAAACAGAAGGCTTTGCTTCTTGCTTCCCGTACTATTTCTTCTTTTCCTTCTTCTTCTATAAGGTTTCCAAAACACATTTTTCTTAATTTTCCAACATTATTTTGACTGTGGGAGGGAGTTTTCTTAGAGGAGTTGCACTACAGAGGAGAGGAGTATTTCATCTCTTTTAAGGAGGTAAGAGAGCGTCATCTCTTTTAAAGAAAAAGGAGAGTTTCTTCCTAGCAAAGTCAAAGTGTGGACTAGTGAAGAGAATGCATCGAGCAACCATAACATTGGTGAAAAATCTTAAAACTCATGTCTTTGTTTTTGTTTTTCATTCCTAGAGCCCTTAGGTCTGGATGATAAAGGATTTAGGTTAGAGTTCTTGTGATAGATAAAAACCCCATAAGTTTAGTGCTTTTTGATTTCCCCATCAAGTACAAGAGCAAAACATGTCATTTTCTTCGCCCAAAATTATATTATATAATAGAAGATCTCAAAATGTTGACATTCTATAGACCACAAAAGTTTTCTCCTATAAGAATAATTCATTCCAGGCATATGGAGGCAAGGTGTTCGTCGCTCTTTGCGGTGAACACTCAAAGTGAATAGTTGGTACACTTCATTTCCATCCTACCCTATGACCCCAAGAGGTCATTAGGACGAGTTTGGTTCATCATCGAGCACAATCAGATTTTCAATATTGCATGCATTTGCATTCATATTGTGTGTTTGACTTGATTTTCAAAGTTTCATAAAAATGCAATTTTTTGCATGTTTCATCGATCGACCATCCACATTATTGGCTCAATATGTATCATTCTGTAAATTTGATCAAATGGCCATCAATAGCTCGATCTACTCGATTGAAATCATTCCATCGTTTCAATCAATCAAACTCCACTAGCCCAATAAGTTGGATCAAACTTTTTGCTAGTTCGACCAAGATCATTCTGTAAATTTGATCAATTGGCCATCAATAGCTCGATCAACTCGATTGAAATCATTCTATCGTTTCAATCAATCAAACTCCACTAGCCTAATAAGTTGGATCAAACTTTTTGCTAGTTCGACCAATCGAGCACTACAAACTAGATCAGATCGATTGAACAATTCTATTAATTCAACCGACCAGCAGCAATCAACCTAAACAAATCAATTGACCTTTCTTTCCAGTTAGATTGATTAGTAGCTAACCAAAAGAAAATATGTTGAGATTTTCATACCTATTTTACAATGATTTTGATGATATTGCACTTTAAAGAAGGGTTTTTTTTTATGTTTTGTTGCAGGTATGATGAATTAGCAACAAATTATTTAAGAGGGCCCGCCGACAGAGCCCTCGTGGCTACCAACGGTGAGATTAGCAGTTATCTCAACAGGTGCATTGAATGTGGATGATTTTGTGGACGATTTTTGAGGGGATGTTTAAGCAACTCTTGGAAAAACTCTTCTACAACTTCAAGAGAAACTTTTGGCCGAAAAGATTTTGGCTGAAAAATAGAGAGAGGCTCTGAAGGTTAGAGAGGTTCAGAGAAGTTTAAGAGCCTAGTAGCGTGTAGAGAGTTTAATTTAGGGTTCGATTGTGAGGAATTCTTTGAGAGATCGTAAGAGTGGAGGGAAAGTCAGAGATTCCTTCCTCCTTGCCGCTTCAAAGAAGAGTGATGTGTGTTGTAAATAAAGGAAGAGATTCAAAGGAACTTAGAGGAGTTTTCTTGGGGAGGAATTAGAGATAAGTGCTATTTACTTGTTGTAGTTTGTATGACTTTGCTTTTATATATAAATTTTTAGTTTTGTCGTATCTTCCCCATGAGTTCTGAGTAGTTTTCTCTGTCTTTTTTCTAGTCTTGAGATTTTGTGAAATGGTAATTTGAATTGGTTGAGCCATAAAAATGTTAAATAAGTTGTTATGATCTTTTCACTTCGATCTTAATTTACTTTCAATCTAGCCAATTGATTTGTTAAAATATGTTGAGTTTTACAACTAAAGTAAAGAATACATCCAAGATTCAGGGAGGTCAAGGCCCTTGGAAGTTGGGTGCGAATAAGTAGGGAAATAAAATTATCGGGCATAGAATTGGAGATTTTAGAGTGACAGACTAAAATCCTCAATTTGGTCCTATCATTTGGGTGCTGAAGTGTAGATGTTAGCCCTCAAGCGAGGAGAACGTGGGAGCTCCGACGTGAGAGCTGGCATCCTCCCAGCCTAACCCCAGATTCAGTAACCAAACATAGGATTAGTCAATGTTCTTTATGCCTGGACCAAAGGGTAAAGAACAGGTATGCTCCTATTTGACACAATTCAATTTGAACTGATTCACTTTATCCATTCACTTTAATTTGTTGACAAGGAGAAGGATGCTTTCTTATATATTGAATTTCACATTAGAAACTTTATTAGAAGAAATAGTTATTTAAGAGTTATTAAAATACATTATTTTAATTGCCTATTAGTGACAGATAACCAATTTGAATTATATTGTTGTGATTAAGTATTGATTTTCTAAAATCTTAGTTCGTAGCCTCAAATATTACTCCCCGTGGGATCGATATCTAGGACTCTATTAGAGCCCTGTATTACTTGAGCAATATGTATAATTGCATTGATAAGTGTGACTTTACTATTATTAAATATTTCATATATACATCTTTATCGAATCTATAACCGTTGTCAAGTTTTTGGTGCCATTATTGAGGAATTACATCTTCTAGCAGTAGTATTAAATTCTTGAATTTTCAAGCATATATAAAGTCGCTGTCAAGTTTTTGGCGCCGTTGCCGGGGAATTAAATCTTCTAGCAGCAGTATTAAATTTTTATATTTTTAAGCATATATAAAGTCACTGTCAAGTTTTTGGTGTCGTTGCTGGGGAGTAAACAAGAATCATAATTAGAGTAATGGACAAATTAGGACTATTAGAAAACTTTTACTTAAATTGCAACTTATTTTCATATTTAGTTAACTATATTTTCTGTGTATTGATTTCAATTGTATGCATAAATTTAGACCTGAAAATCTTATACCCTACTATTTAGAATTAGAAGACACTGTTAGAAGATTAGAAAACTAAGAAGAGAATCTAGAAATCCTGACACAATGGAAAACAACATGAACAATTAAGGAATAGAAAATGAACACCAACCTAGACCTCT
>NW_018164561.1:71995-74764 GCF_001263595.1 Phalaenopsis equestris | reverse complement strand
TTTCACTGAGGGATAAAGCTAAAATGTGGTTAAATTCGTTAGCACCAGGATCTATTAGAATTTGAGGAGAACTTTCACAGAAATTTCTAACCAAATATTTCCCTCCATCCAAAACTGCTAAATTTAGAAATGACATAACATCGTTCTGTCAAATTCATGGATAGTCAATATATGAAGCTTGGAAGAGATTTAAAGATCTTCTTAGGAGATGAACTCATCATTCGTTACCAGATTGGTTGATAATTCAAACTTTTTATAATGGATTAATGTGATCACTTAGATCAATTATAGATGTTGTGGTTGGTGGTTCGTTAATGTCAAAACCATTTGATGAGGCTTATTCATTAATAGAAGAGATGGCTACAAACAATTTTCAATGGCCCTCTAAATGGGTAAATCCTAAAAGACTAGCTAGTATGCATGATTCTGATGCAATATCTATGTTAGCTTCGAAAATTGCTGCAATATCAAACAAATTAGATCACTATGGGATGAATTATTCTCTAACACCTCCTATGATGGAAGAAAATTTATTTGGGAAATTTGTGGATGTTCAACCTTCATATGGAACTTTAAGTTCTATTAATGAACCCAACAACCCTTATTCAAACTATTATAACCAAGGTTGGAGGAATCATCCAAATTTTAATTGGAATAACAATTGTTCTACAAATCAACAATGGGCTAACAACCCAATGAACCCATTAGGAAATTCATCCAATCAAGGAAATGTTAATTATAGACCTTCTTATCCTCTAGGATTTAACAGTAGCACTCAAATTAAGGAAAAAAAACAAAGGAAATGTTAATTATAGACCTTCTTTTCCTTCAGGATTTAACAGTAACACTCAAATTAAGGAAAAAAAGTTATTTATGGAAGAGATGATATTAAACATGGGTCAACAATTGCATAATCAAGGAAATCAATTAAAAATTTAAGGAATTCAGTTACAAAATTAAGGAAATGCTATTAAGAATATTGAAAATCAATTGGGGCATATCGCTACTACGCTTAGTAGCCGAACATTAGGAACTTTTCCTAGTTCTGTGGAACCAAATCCTAAAGATCAAGGAAAAGAACAAATAAAAGTGATACAATTACGAAGTGGAAAAGAATTGGAAATAAGAGTACAGAAAAAAATAGAAACTGAAAAAGAGAAAGTGGATACAGAAAAAGAAAAGGATCATGAATACCCAGATTTAGAATATCCACTTACACCAATGAAAATTACTGTGGAGAAACCTCCCCCACCATTTCCTCAAAGATTGAAGCAACACAAAAAGGATAAATGATTTTCTAACTTTATAGAAATTCTTAAGAAATTAACGGTAAATATTCTTTTCGTAGAAGCTTTAGAGCAAATGCCCAATTGTGTGAAGTTTATGAAAGATATTTTAAACAAGAAAGAAAAGCTTTCTGAAAAATTAAAAGGTCCTGGCAGGTTCACTATACCGTGTGCTATCAGTGAAAATTTTTATGGAAGAGCTTTATGTGATTTGGGAGCCAACATTAATCTTATGCCTCTATCAATCTTAAAAAGATTAATTTTAGAGGTCTCACCTACTTCTATAACTCTTCAGTTAGAGGATCGTTCAGTTACTTATCTAAAAGGAGTTATAGAGGATGTACTAGTAAAAGTGGATAAATTTATTTTCCCTATAGTTATCTTTCCTGTGGATTTCTTTATTTTAGAGGTGGAGGACGATAAAGAAATACTTATCATTTTAGCGAGACCGTTTTTAGTTACTTGAAAAGCTATGATAGATGTTCAAAAAGGAGAATTAACTATGAGAGTTAACGATCTAGAAGTGACTTTTAACATTACAAAATCTTTGAAATACCCTGCTGTTGAAAGAGATAATGAATGTTATCGCATCGAAATTAGTGAACATCTATTGAACGAGCACTTTAAAGAACATTTTGAAGAGAAAGAACAATTTGAAGATAGTGATGAAGTTATTTTGGATGAAATAGAAAATGAAGAATTAGATTTTATTCAGGGAAGATTTGAGATGCTGGATATTACAGGAAATGATTTGTTTATGGGAAGTATGTGTTTATGGGAAACTCATATACACTACCTGTTATTATATCTTCAGAATTAAATGATTTGCAAGAGCAAAGACTTTTGGATACATTAAAAAGATACAAGAAAGCTTTTGGTTTGACCTTTAAAGGAATCGGTCATTCGATCTGTATGCACAGAATTGTACTAGATGAACAATATAAATCAAGAGTTGATCCACAAAGAAGATTAAATCCAATGATGAAAGAAGTAGTTAAGAAGGAAATTTTGAAATGGTTAGACACTGGAATTATATATCCTATTTCAGATAGTGCATGGGTAAGTCCAATTCATTGTGTTCCTAAGAAAGGAGGAGTGACCGTTGAAACAAAAGAAATAATACCTATCAGACATGTTACTAGGTATTTACATTGATTATAGAAAAATTAAACATTGCCACTATGAAAGATCACTTCCCTTTACCATTTTTAGACCAAATAGTAGATAGACTTGCTGGGCACAAAGATTTTTGTTTTTTAGATGGATATACCGGTTACCATCAAATTCCTATTTCTCTCGAGGATCAAGAAAAGATAATATTACTAGTCCTTTTGGAACTTTTGCTTTTCGAAGAATGCCTTTTGGATTATGTAATGCACTTGCAACAATCCAGAGATGTATGATGTCCATATTTAGTAAGTTAATTGATGATGGATTGAAAGTATTTATGGATGATTTCTCTGTATTTGGAACATCATTTGAC
>NW_018164561.1:70972-71780 GCF_001263595.1 Phalaenopsis equestris | reverse complement strand
AAGTTATATCTAAACTAACACTTCCTACTAATGTAAGAGAGGTTAAGAGTTTTCTTGGACATGTTGGTTTTTACAGGCGTTTTATTAAAGATTTTTCAAAAATTACTAAACCTCTATGCCAACTTTTAGAAAAGGACAAGAAATTTGAATTTTCTGAAAACTGTTTAAATGTCTTTGATTTATTAAAAGAAAAATTAATTACAACCCCTATAATAGTTTCACCTAACTAGGAGAAACCATTCGAACTGATGTGTGATGCTAGTGATTATGCTATTGGTGTTGTTCTTAGACAAAGACATGAAATTTTTTTTAAAGTTATATACTACGCTAGTAAAACTCTTAATGATACTCAAATTAACTATACTGTTACTAAAAAAGATTTATTAGCCATTGTGTTTAGAAAAATTTAGATCTTCTTTAATTGGGACTAAATGTGTTGTGCACACTAATCACTCTGCTATTAAATATTTGATGCAAAAGAAGGATGCCAAACAAAGGTTAATTAGATGGATACTTTGATGCAAGAATTTGCTCTTGTGGTTATTGATAAAAGGGAACTGATAATCAAATTGCTGATCATTTGTCTAGATTAGAAAATCATGAATTATCTGACACCAACAATGAAATTACAGACAGTTTCCCTGATGAACAATTTTATTATATTAATGAGTGGAAAATACCATGGTATGTTGATATTGTTAATTATATTGTAAGTGATATTTTGCCACCTATGCTGACATTACAACAACAAAGAAAATTCATTCATGATGCAAAAGCATATTTTTGGGATGAGCCTTATTTATATAAA
>NW_018164561.1:70525-70818 GCF_001263595.1 Phalaenopsis equestris | reverse complement strand
AAAAACTTGTGATCGATGCCAACGAGTAGGCAATATATATAGAAGAAATGAAATGCCTCTGAATTTCATGTTAGAAGTTGAGATCTTTAATGTTTGGGGATTAGATTTCATGGGACCATTTATTACTTCATTTGGGAACTTATACATATTAATTACAGTAGAATAAATTTCAAAGTGGATTGAAGCACAAGCTTTATCTTGTTGTGACGCTAAAAGTGTTTCAAGATTTTTAATGAAAAATATTTTTACTAGATAAGGAATGCCTAGAATGATTATCAAAATGATTATCACTG
>NW_018164561.1:68205-70036 GCF_001263595.1 Phalaenopsis equestris | reverse complement strand
TAAGGCTGAAGTCCTTAGGAAATTGAAGTCTCGTTGGTTAGGATCCTTTACTGTGACTCAAGTTTATACTTACGAAGCTGTTGAAATTGAAGATCAAAAGACTGGAAATAGATTTAAAGTAAATGGACACAAATTAAAGCCGTATTTTGAGGGTAAAAGACCAAATTTTAAAGAGGTTTCAATGATCAGTCAACATGAATAATACCTGAATAGGTCAGGCTGACGACGTTAAACCAAGCACTTTATGGGAGGCAATCCATAATTATCTTTAATTTTATTGCGATTATAGTATTTTTATTTGAAATTATCATTAGTTTGTGGTAGTATTGAACTCTACTACTCATATTTACCCTTGAATCATCATAAAAATTGGATATATAAAAAGAAATTGGAATGCATTCGGATCAAAGCGAAACTGTGAAATTTTTGTCTTGGGCATCGACAGTGCCATTGACACCGCCGACGACACGTTTTTCCTTAGAGTCCAGGAAATTAAATCCTAAAGGCTCGCCAACGACGCCATCGACGTCGTTGACGGTGAGACCGGCGAGATGACGGTTTTTGGTGGTTTTAAGCGGGAGTTACTCCTTAAAAACTTCAAAATTCGGTTCCCATGTTTGAATTTCCCCAAAAACAAATTGAAACTCCACTAAATTCATCCCTATGGCGTCCAATTCCACTGAAAACCATAGATTGTGAGTGTTCAACTGGAGAAAGTTCATTAGTGCTGAGGCGCAGCGAATCTTCAACAAAGTACTGACAAAGAAGAGATTAATCAAGGAAGGAGGATTCCTGAATTGGGGATTGAATAATCCTTTGATGAAAATTGAAGAGATGATTGTGAGATGAAGATGGGAAGTATTGTGCTACACTACAACCGCCGTAATTGTTCCTGTGGTGAAGGAATTTTATGCTAATTTGCATGGAATCAACCAGGGAGTCGTCTATGTGCGAGGTAAATGGATTACTTTTACTCCTGCATGGATTAATAAGTTATATATGATTGAGAATATTCCTGTCTGCCATTATTCCAACTTCATCTAACAAGAAACCTGATGAATGAGATCTATCAATATTTAACGGAGGAAAATGAAGACTAGGAAATGAGAGAAAATGGGTATGTTAGTTTTTTCTAAATCTCGTTTCTTAACACTGACACTTCTTCATTTCTGCAAAACTGTTGCCGACGATGAAGATTGGTAAAATTTCTAAGGAAAGTTCTATTCTGAATTACTGCATTCAAATGGGACTGCCGATCGATATTGGATCTATAATTGTGAAGTCTGATTTGGGCCTGATCGTTCATGGATCAACTTATGGGCTTGGAAACATCCTTCAATGACTTTCTTACTTTGCAGTCAGCTCCAAGTATCTTATGAGAATTGAGAAAATGTACTTCTACCTTAGAAGCCTTTGGACCCAACGGAGGGATTCCCAACCAATGAAGATTAAAATGATATGAATATTATGGTAGATCAATCGTCTCAGAATTCACTGCCTATTCAACCTTTAATTCCGGACAAGACATTAGTGATCCTGTGTAGAATCAAGAACAGAATTAAGAAATTGGAGAAAGAGGAACAAAATGTTATGATAGTAAGTACCTACAGAGGCATTCGAACTTTGATTCTAGTTTCCCTACCCCGAATGATTCAATGAATGAGTTGACCTTGCAGCAAAAGAGTATAGAGCTAATAAATGAAAGAATTGGGGGTTTAGAATGTAGAAATGATTATGATAGTGAGTACCTACAGAGGCATTCGGACTTTGAGATAGCTTACTATGAAGCTCAGGCCCGACACTACAGAGGTGAGCCTGATGTTACTTTTTC
>NW_018164561.1:67226-68122 GCF_001263595.1 Phalaenopsis equestris | reverse complement strand
TTGTAATTTTGTAATAGAGATAAATGTTTGTGTGTTTTTACTTTAATTTTTATTTTTATGTTGCAATTGGATACTAAATTTTCTAACTTATTTCTATATTCAAAATTTTACTTCCCTAATATAACTTCATATACATAATCATCAATCAAAATCAAATTTATTTGTTGCACATTTGATAACAAATAAAATTCAAGTTTTTGAAATTATTTTTCATCCCCCCAAACTTATTTTTTTTTTAATAAGATAAAACAATTTAGATTCATAGATATAGACAGGAACGACATCTAAAAATAACATGCTTACAGAAATTTTCATACCCTAAATATACTAGTAAAAAAAGTAAAAATAGGAGTAAAAAATAATTGATCAAATTTTAACTTAATTTTAACATATATGAGATTTATTAGACTTCTATGTAGTGGAGGATAACATAAAACCAAACAAACACACACTATCATAAATTCATAACCGCAACAGAAAAAAAATACATTATAGTAAATTGAAAATTTAAATATGAAGTTCTTAAGTGAAAGTTAGTAATATTCAAAACCTTCCTAATAGTTATGGAATAAGTTCTACATAAAACAACAAAATACTCTAAACAACATTGTTAACACAATTACTACCACAAAAACAAAATGTAACTACTCACAACAACACAAATGCGTCACAATAGTGTCTAACACAACAAATAACAACACATAGAAAAACAACAGTTTAAACAATTACAACACAGAACAGAGTAGCAGTTCAATACAACCACAACACATAACATTCATAATTTAAAAATAAACTATTCAAATCAAAATTATTAAAGGCTGTATCTAGATATAGTAACTCACTTGAAAAAGGAAAAAGAAAGTATTGACAACAATCACTGAACAGACAAGAAAAGT
>NW_018164561.1:63776-67064 GCF_001263595.1 Phalaenopsis equestris | reverse complement strand
CTAGTAGTGTTCTCATGAAGTTCCTATTATTTGAATATTCTAAGTGACTTGATATTACAACATATAGTCATTCTTAAAATGAATAGAAAACTAGAACTCTTAAACTTGATGACTAGATAGTCTTGTAAATACAGACTTAATTTAATTAGTTGAATTTTTTCTGAAAATCTCACTATGGTATTTACTTAAATCAAACTTATAGTATTTTTGAATTAAAACTTTACTACAATAGATCATTACTTTTATGTAGTACTAAAATTACTTGAGGACAATTAATAGTTAAGTTTAGGTGATTTTGACCAAAGGAAAATATGTTGAGATTTTCATACCTATTTTACACTAATTTTGATGATATTGCACTTTAAAGAAGGCTATTTTTGATGTTTTGTTATAGGTATGACAAATTATGGTCATTGGAGCAAAACTATACAAAAAGGAGCGAATTTGGAGCGAAAAAGACTGAAATATGAAGATTTGAAGTAGGGCACCGATGGCGAGCCCAACGGCGCCGACGGTGAGATTTTTGTGATAGTCCAGACCAAATATTTTAGAAGGCCCGCCGACGACGCCCTCGAGGCCATCGATGGCAAGATCGGCGATTATCTCAACAGGTGCATTGAATGTTGATGATTTTTTGAGGGATGCTTATGCAACTCTTGGAAAAACTCTTCTACAACATTAAGATAAGATTTTGGCCAAGAAATAGAGAGAGGCTCTGGAGGTTAGAGAGGGTGGAGGTTAGAGAGGTTCAAAGAAGTTCAAGAGCCCCAGTAATCTGAACGATCCGCTAACTGAACAATCTGGTAACTGTAGAGTTACAAAAGTAGGTGAGACTTCTCTTAATCCTAATCTTTTGAAAATTGAGAGAGGCATAAGATTAATGCTGGCTCCCAAATCAAATAAACCTCTTCCATAGAATTTTTCACTGATAGCACACGGTATAGTGAAACTGCCAGGATCTTTTAATTATTTAGGAAGTTTTTTTTGAATAATTGCACTACACTCTTTGCTAAGTGCAACAGTTTCATTATCCGTGAACTTCCTTTTTTTGTTCAGAATATCTTTCACAGATTTTATATAATTGGACATTTTCTCTAAAGCTTCTACGAAGGAAATGTTTATTGTTAACTTCTTAAGAATTTCTAAAAATTTGGAAAATTGTTTATTCTGTTTGTGTTCCTACAATCTTTAAGGAAACGATGGTGGAGGTTTCTCCACAATAATTTTCATTGGTGTAAATGGATACTCTAAATTTGGGGATTCATGATCCTTCTCTTTTTTGGTATCCACTTTCTCTTTTTTCGTTTCTGTTTCTTTTTGCACCCTTATTTTAAATTCTTTTCCACTTCGTAATTGTATCACTTTGATTTGTTCTTTTCCTTGATCTTTAGGATTTGGTTCCCCTAATGTTTCGTTACTAAGCACAGTGACGATATGCCCTAATTGGTTTTCAATGTTCTTAATAGCTGTTTCTTGATTTTGTAATTGATTTCCTTAAATTTGTAATTAATTTCCTTGATTCTACAATTGTTGACCCCTGTTTAATATCAGCTCTTCGATAGATAACTTCTTCTCCTTAATTTGAGTATTGTTGTTAAATCTTAGAGAATAAGAAGGTCTATAGTTAACATTTCCTTGGTTGTGCAATCATTGAAATAGCATCATTATTATGAATATTGGCAACTTTCTTAGGATTTTCCCTATCAATTAAAATTATATATAGTCATTTTGTTGAATTAATGAATAAGCTTCATCAAAGGGTTTAGAAATTAATGAACCTCTAGTAGCAACGTCTATAATAGATCCTACTAACCCATTATAAAAAGTTTGAATGATCAACCAGTCTGGTAAAACATGATATGGACACTTTCTAAGGATTTCCTTGAATCTTTATCAAGCTTCATATATAGACTCTCCTTCAAATTGAGTAAAACAAGTAATATCATTTTTAATCTTTCTAGTTTTTTAAGGCAGAAAATTTTTAGCCAAAAAATTTTGAGCTAAATCTTCCCAGGTTCTAATAAATCTAGGTGCTAACAAATCTAGCCACATCTTAGTTTTACCCTTTAATGAAAAAGGAAAAAGTCTAAGTCTGAAGACATCATTTGATACACCAACGTATTTAAATGTAGCACACAGTTCTAAAAAACTAGCAAAATGTAAATTGGGATTCTCATATGGTGTTCCTCCAAACTGATTATTTTGTACCATTTGTATAATCGAAGGTTTAAGTTCAAATGAGTTAGCCTCTACAACAGCAGTTTGAATACTTAAATTACAGGTTTTTGTAAATTATAATGTTCATTTTCAGCAGTTTGAATTTCAATATTGTTTGGCAATTTGTTTGTCATTTCTTGAGAATTATGAAGTCTTCCTTATTTTCAAATTTTTCTAATAGTTCGTTCCAATTCAGAATCGTAAGGCACTAAATTTTCAGATCCAAAACTATGCATAAACAATGTAAAAATTACAGAAAATAAAATAACACACCAAAAATGAAAATATTTTTTTTTAATTTTTTAATTTTTTTTTGTATTTTTAGTTTTTCAAAATTTTTTCAAAATTTTTAATTTTCAAAACTAAAATTCAAATAAAATTCTCAATCACTCTATCACTCAATCACTCCCCGACAACGGTGCAAAAAACTTGACAGTGACTTTTTTATATGTTTAAAATTTATATGTTTAAAATACAAGATAAATATGGACATAATGAATATTCAATAATTGTAAAGTCACACGAAGTCACACTTATCAATGTAAGTATATGTATTACTCAAGTAATATAGGGCTCTAATGGAGTCCAAGATATCGATCCCACAGGGAGTGGTTAGAACTGCGGAACAAGATTTTAGAAAAGCAATACTTTAATCACAACAACGAAGTTCAATATAACTGTCACTAATAGACAATTAGAATAAATAGATAATTTTAATAACTATTGAATAACTAGAAAAAAGGTAAAAGTCTAAGTCTAACAGCATCGTTTGAGACTCTATCATATTTAAAAGTAGCACACAGTTCTCAAAAACTAGCGAGGTGTAAGTTCGGATCTTTATTTGGTGCACCTCCAAATTGATTATTTTGTACCATTTGGATAATAGCAGGTTTAAGCTCAAATGAATTGGGAGCTACATCAGGATTTTTTATAGATAAGTGAATTTCATTTGCTGTAAGATTTGAATAATCTCTTAGATGTCTAGGTTGGTGTTCATTCTCTATTCCTTGATTGTTCAGGTTGTTTTCCATTGTATCAGAATTTCTAGGTTCTCTTCTTAATTTTCTAATC
>NW_018164561.1:53103-62810 GCF_001263595.1 Phalaenopsis equestris | reverse complement strand
CCAGATGGAAAGTAAATTAAGATCGAAGTGAAAAGATCATCACAATTTTTTAAACATTTTCATGATTCACCAATTTAAATCACCATTTCACAAATCTCGAGACAATGAGAAAAATAGAAAAAATTACTCAGATCTCATGGGGAAAACACAATAAACTCGGAATTCATATATAAAATCAAAGTCATACAAACTACAACAAGTAAATAACTTATCTCTAATTTCTCCCCAAGAACACTCCTCAAAGTTCCTCTGAATCTCTTCCTTTATTTATAGCACACAAAATTCCTCTTTGAAGTAGCAAGGAGGAAGAAATCTCTCAATTTACCTCCACTCTTAGAATCTCTTGAAGAATTCCTCACAATTGTTACACTCATTGGAACCTTTCTAACCTCCAGGAACTCTCCAAGCTCTTCCAATTTTCGGCCAAAATAGACTTCTAAAGTTGTGGATGAGCTTTCCCAAAAGTTGCCTAAGTATCCCTTCAAAATTTTAACTTATCCAAAGCCTGATTGGGCATAACTACCAACCTCGCCGTCGGCGGCCTCAAGGTCACCGTCTACCGACCTTCTTAATGAGTTAATTCTGGAGTCTTGGGAAAATCTTGTCGTCGGCGGGGTCGATGGCCTCGTCGGGGCCCCAGTATACTTTTTCTAGTTCAATTCTCTACATTTTGGTCCTTTTCACTACAAATTCGCTCCTTTTTGTATCTTTTTGCTCCAATGACCCTAATTCATCATTTCTGCAACAAAACTTCAAAAATACCTTTCTTTAAAGTGCAATAACATAAAAAATAATAGAAAATTGGTATGAAAATCTCAACATATTTTCTTTTGGTCATACGTCCATTACCAGTCTATAAGATATGTTAGAGGAGGAGAAAGTACTGAAGATGATGTAAAAGTATTGAAGAAATTTGACTCTCTACTATTTTAAAGTAATTATTTTTTTAATGTGATTGTATTGGATTTAATTTGCTTTAGAACTCTTATAACTTTAACTGTGTGTATAGTTTTGTGTCACCATTCTAGTTTTGTGGCTTGATTTTGACATTGAATTATAATTTTGTTTGCTTTATGTATGTGAAAGTGTGATTAGAAACTTGTATTTGTAAGAATTGGATTTTCATATATAAAAGTTAGTTTGGTGTTGTTTGTGAATGTTGTCTGTGAATTATTTTAAGATGAAAATTAATGTTCAAAAAGACTAATTAAACTTTGGAGTAAATTGAAAGAAACTTGAAAATTGAAAAAATTGAAAAATTGAATTTTTGGCCACTAGCGTCGACGGTGCCAGAATAAACGCCGACAACGCCCTCGACCCTAAAGTACCCAAATCCCTTAAAATTTGCTATTTGCACAGTTAAAAAATAATTTTTACCCTTTTGATCATCTTCAACCTCCGGTTTGTGTACCTAGGGCTTACTATTGCTCAGATTTGAGGCGATTTTAAGGCAAAAGAAGTTTGGATTTCATCTTCTCTCGGTAAGAGCTACATGTTGAACCAAATTTTTTTTTTCACCAAGGATTTATCTTACATTGCTGAGATCCACAATTTTGAAATTTTTTGAGAATATTTGAGAAAATCCTTTGGTGAAGAACTCTTACTTAGTATATTTAAGTTAAAAACATTCCACATTGTGATTTTCAGATATTTGGAAATTTATTTGGATTTATCAAATTTTCTTAAATTACCATGGCACCGAGAATGAGCAAGGAAAAGAGAAAGGTAGATTATCATGATCAAAAGTTTGTCAACTACAAGGCGAACATTTGTTTCAATAATCTGCTTGCAACTAAGAAAGTAATTCTGGATCGAGGATTTACAAATTTGGGTGGAGACGTCTGATACACTGAAAATATATGCATTTTTACAC
The DNA here is from genome assembly GCF_001263595.1 of Phalaenopsis equestris. Taxonomy (NCBI): domain Eukaryota; kingdom Viridiplantae; phylum Streptophyta; class Magnoliopsida; order Asparagales; family Orchidaceae; genus Phalaenopsis; species Phalaenopsis equestris. The sequence continues at coordinate 60,937 of NW_018164561.1, read as the reverse complement.
CCATATTTTATACCTATTTTTGGTGATATTGCACTTTAATGGAAGGTATTTTGATGTTTTCTTGCAAGTTGTTGATTTTTAGAGCTTAAAGCAAAAAGGAAGCTAAAAGGATAAAACTTGGAGTCAAAATGATGTTTTTGAGGAAATAGTCAGCGCTGACAGCGTCAAGGTCAGCGCCGACGGTGCTGAACAACCGAAAGCTGGAGGATTTTTATTCAGCACCGACGGCGCGTAGAGCCATTTTGAACTTCAGTATCCAGCAGATGAGAAGGATAGATGTATGCTCTATTATTTATAGCAAAACTCATTCTATTGCTTTGTGTGAAACTACTGGTGGTTTAACGCATCTACCCTGATCTTCACACTATGAACTGGCAGGTGGTGATTTTGGAATGAATGGGGAGAGGATTTAACCTTTAAAACCTATTGGGCCTGCAAATATTAAAACTTATGAATGTAATGTTGGATGGAGATCTGGAAGTAGGAATACGTATATTACTTCTACTTTTAGTACCCCTACTCTCCAGGGTCTTATGGAGCAACTGATGATCCAAAGGGGAGATATCTTGAGGATGGAAAATTGAATGGAAAATATTAATGCAAGAAATGCACATAATGATGATTTGACAAGGCAGAAGTTTGAATATGATGCTACTTATGATGATGCAATGGTTAAATACATGAGGGGTGATAACTGAGTTCAGTTTCCTACGCATCTGTGTTTACCCCATATCACCAACAAAACTTTGATGTAGAAAAAGAAGAAGATGATGACTAGTGATCTTTTAGTTTGATCTTTTGTTTAGTTTATAGTTGGTTGTACTTTATTATTATTATTTTTGTTTTTAGAGTGTGATTCTTTGTTTTATTTTAGATGTTATGTTATATTGTAAATAGTAGGATTGTAAAATTATTCTTACATTGAAAATCATTTTAGTACTGTTGTTAATTTTTAGTACTTTGTTGAATGTATTTATAGTAAACACTTTCTCAGGAAATTTTTATATGTATTATGTGATATTTACTGTTTTAAGTCTTGTAGCTCTTCATATTATTATCTCAAATATTTCAGAGTTAAGTTTCAGTATCAGAACCTTCAACAGGTAAGTCTTCTCTTTATGTATTAAATGTTTTCATTTACCCTTTATTTGTTTTTAAGTTTTTCATGCAAAACTTTTTAAAAATGTAAGTTTCCGGGGAAAGAAAAATTCTTTCTTTTTAAAGAAAGAAACTTAAATTTATTTGTCCTCAATTAGCTATATTTTCAAAATTTTTAAATTTAACATGATCTTTGATATTAGAGGGTAACTTGAGATAACTATAGTTGTGTTTCTAAATATCTAGTAAACTTAAGTAAAAATTTTTAATAATAAAGGTTAATTTTAAAAATTAAGATACTTGGTATAAGAGAATAAGACTCTGTTTTTCTATTATAAGTAAAGGAATTTACCATTTTGAAGTGTTAAAAAAAATTTTAGAGATTCATGTAAGAAAAAAAGAATAATGCTTTTTGAAAAGTTTTTAAAGCTAATATAAATTTATAAATTGAAGGAATGTGAAAAGTTTTTAACTTTCAGAAGGGGATATTGAAGTTTAAAATCATTTAAGGTTATGCAGATAAAGTAATCCTCACAAAAGAAAACAAATAAAAGAAAAAAAAAAGAAAAGAAAAAGGATTGTAAATGATCTTTAAAAAAAAAGAGAAAGAATAAAAGAAAAGAAAAAGATGTGAAGAGTAGCTTGAGGAAATGCCTAATTAAAAATTGGCTTCACTTGAATCAACTTAAAGAAGAAAGCTTGGCTACATTCTCTAAACTTATATTTCTCTAAACTTATATTTAAACTTATATTTAAGTATTAGCGTATTTACTAGTAAAGTTTCATGAATGTCTTTTTCATATAGATATTCTAAGTGGCTTTAATATGACAATTTGCAATTTTTCTTGAAAAGATAGAGAAACAAAAATCTTAGACTTGATTAATAGATATTCTTATACCTTTAGTATTAACGAGAGTTATTTTAAATTTTTCTTAAGTAATGTTATTGTATTCAGAGGACTAAAATTTATAAATCTAGAAGTTACAACTCTTTGCCATGAGTCATATTTTTATGTAGTAAAAGAGCTAGTTGAGGATAAATAACATTTAAGTTTGGGAGATTTTGATACACCACAAATATATGCATATTTAGACCTATATTTAATACTCATTTTTGGTGATATTGCACTTTAAAGGTGGGTATTTTTTATGTTTTATTGTAGATTATTTATTTTAAGGACTTGAAGCAAAAAAGAAGCAAAAAGGATGGAATTTTGAGTCAAAATGGCATTTTTGATCAGGATGGACGTCGATGGCACAAACCTATAGAACAGAGGTTGGACTATCCTCAGCGCCAACAGAGCCAAGAGCAGTGCCGATGGCACCATTTAACATAGAGCATGGAATTAATTCAAGGGGCACTGGTGCCAACGACGCCAATGTCCGTGCAAGACCTATTTTTAGAAGGTTCAACAAATTTAAATGCTTTTTTAAGAGTTTTTGGATGCACCTATTAGAAAACCAACATTATGCTCTATTTATAGAGGAAATTGATCAAAAAAGACCCCCTTTGACTGTTTTCCACTCTCTTTCACGCTATTCCACATTCCTCACAGCCACTTAGAGTCCATTAGTCATTTATTTCCTTAGAGTTTTGATTTTTTATGGTGAGTTTAAGTGTGAATTCTTCTATAACAGTGTTAGAAAGGGAGAGAAGTGAGAGATTTCCTCTTCCTACATCTTCTAAGAGAGGCTACAAGGGATTTGCTTTAAGAAAGAGTTTCAGATCAGTGTTGTTTGTTTATTATTATTGTATGAACTTTCTTTATACATTATATTTATGTTTTGTTGTATCTTTCACATGAAGTCTGAGTAGTTTCCTTTATATTTCTCCCCACTCTGAGATATGGTGAAATGAGGAGATAATTTGGATGTGTCAATTATAAAATATAAAATAAATTGTGATGATTTTTCAACTCCATTCTTAATTTACTTATCGATCTAGCCAATTGATTTGTTAAAATATGTTGTGAAACATATGATCCAAAAAATGGAGTATGAGTTCTAAAATAAGAGTGAGAATCACATTTAATTCCTTGAAGGTGTATTTCATTCATGGAATTAAGTGCAAATAAATAAAGAAATATACTTTTTTTGGTGTAGAATTTGGTGTAGAATTAGAGATTTTAGGGTGACAGACTAAAATCCCCAATTCTCTCTTAGTGTTTAAGAACTAAAGCAAGTGTTAACCTTCAAGGGAAGGGAAGTGGGAGCTCTGGAGTGAGAGCCAGTATCCTCCCAGCCTAACTACGGATTTAAGGACTAAACCTGAGATTGGCCATTGATTTTATATAATACTGAATCAGGGTAGAGAATTAAAATTGCTCCTACTTGGCACAATACATGTTTAAACCATTTATCTAATCTCATTTTACCAAAAACTCGTTGTAGTGGGAAAGATGCTTTTTCATATTAGAAAACTTCATCACATAAAACATAGTTTAGTAGTTACTGTTTAAACTTTGCATTTTAGTTTTGTTAGTAGTTAAATTTAGTTCTGATAGTATCTCAATCAATTCAAAATTAATGACAGTAATTTAGTTTATTTCTGTGAATTTCTTACTTATTTTATCATTTCGAATTTAAACCTTCCTCATGGGATTGATATTTGGGGCTTAAATAAAAAGTCTTAATTTACTTGATAACGATACGTATACTTGCGTAGAATCCTAATATAAATTACTTAAATTTCTTATTCATAAAATATAACATGAAGTTTTTGGCATCGTTGTAAAGCAGAGTCAAATTTATAAGTTTTACACAAGTATATTTCTGGGATCATTAGCTTGGGAAGTTACAGCAGTTTCCCCTGGATCAGTGAGATCTCCTACTTTTCATTCCTTTGCATTCCTGAAAATAACTATTCTTACTTGATCCAATCCCTTTCAAATTTCTAATGTCCACCCTTGAAAACTTTAAATTTTAGAATTCTTAAGAGCAAAACCACTAATCTGAATCTAGAGTGTTCTTAAACGACCTTGGTCACATAAGATGTAATTAACAATAGAAACTTGCCTTTATACAGAACTTCGAAACCCAACCTAATATAAACCCTATCTAATCTTCTATATTAGATAGAGGAACTTGTCGGCTTATATAGAAAAAAAATTTTTGTAGACCAAATGAATGTCTTAAATCCTTTAGTCTTTTTAATCGAGTCTCACTATCAAGTAATGTGTTTACTCTCCAGCATAGGTACATCATTTGTGGTGATGTGCTCGATCATTTAAACTATTGTATATATGAAATAGATTCGGTCTCATACTTTCAAAATTGAAACATTCTTTTTCAAAATTAACATACTACCTTTCCAAAATCATATATATATATATATATATATATCTATATTTTGAATCTCTGAATATAGCTGACTGGAAGCTGGGTTTATTGGATGGCAGACACCTCATCATCCAGCTGACTAAGGAGGAAGATTATGCTAGATTATTTGCCAAACAATCAATAATTATTGCAGGAGCTGAAATGAAAATCCTAAAATGGACCCCTGAGTATGACCCTTCTCAGGAGCCTCCCACTGTGCCTATTTGGTTTAAATTACCAAAACAACCTTTGCACCTCTTTAAAATCAATGCTTTATTCAAAATTGGATGTACATTAGGAATACCCTTGAAGGTGGATGCTGCTACATACAATAAAGCAAGGCCAGCCATTGCCAGAATTTTGGTGGAGAGGGATGTAACTCTACCTGATGTCAAAATGATCTGGATTGGAGGCTCTTTGAAGGGGTTTTGGCAAGATGTTTCCATGGATCAAAGACCCCATTAGTGTTCTCATTGCAAAATATTTGGCCATACCAGGGAAAAATGTTACAGGCTTCACCAACCTAAAAGAAAGAAAACAACTGAACACACTCATCAACTGAGAGGGAACAACAAAGAAGATGATCTTCATAACCCCAGAGAGGATGAGATTGTTAACACAAACATCCCAACCTTAAATCAAAGCAATCTCCAGGCTCAGCCAGTGGTGTCCCCTCTTGATAAGGAAGGTCACACAGTGAGTGAGACTGTGAAGACAGGAAACTTTGAGAATGTGGCTACTTCAGTGAAAGACACTTAAAAGGTTTCAACAAAGGCAGCAGAGAACACAAGGAACCAGGAGGCTAGAGAGGAGGTGGCACCCCCTACAGATGACTTAATTATAGAACTGAACAAAGAATTGGATTTAGAATGGCAGATTCAAAAAAACCAGGAAGAAAAGAAGCTCTAAACAAGAAGAGCAGAAAAAAGGAAAGGAAAAGGAATTAGCTTTATTGAAAGATCACAACATCCAAAGAAGAGGAAGCAAACTAAGGGGAAGGACTAGATCCAGATCCCAACCCTCCACCTTCCCTCCCTCCCCATGATTAATATGCTATGTTGGAATATAAGGGGGATTGCTAACCCCTTATCTCTAAAAAGATTAAAATACTTAAACAAAAAGTACAAATTCTGGTGCTTAGCCATTTTAGAACCCATGGTTCATATTAACACTAAGAACATGGTAAAAATGTTTCCTGGTTTTAACTTCTTCACTAACCTAAATAACAAAATCTGGGTCTTCTGCAGGAAAGAAATGAAGTGCTCTATTTTGGTCAATCATCAGCAAATCCTTCATATGAGTATCAGTACTCAAGGAATTGATGGATTTGCCTCTTTTGTTTATGCAGAAAGCTCCAAAACAGCTAGATCTGAGCTGTGGGAGACATTTCAGCACATACAAGGGTCTACTGATAAAGCTTGGATAGTGGGAGGAGATTTCAATTGCATTGCATCACCTGCTGAAAGGAGGGGGCAGAGCCCCCAATCCTGTAATAATGTCAAATTTCAATGACAATATTCGAAACACTGGCTTATTTGACATGGGATATAGTGGACCTGCCTTCACCTGGAGAAGGAAGAACTTGTGGGAGAGACTGGATAGAGTCTTAGCAAATGACCACTGGATCCATAATTTTTTTGCAAACTACTATCACCCATTTAAGTCTTGCTGGATCAGATCACAGACCTTTGGTTATAACCATTGGCCCAAAGAGCTGCTGTCAGAAGAGTGCTTTCAGATACCTAAATGTTTGGTCACAGCAGATGACTTCTTGAAAGTTGTTAAGGATAACTGAAAAAATGAGTCACATTTTGATCCTTTCATCTGCTTGTGGCAAAAACAAAAAAGGGTTGACACTGCCCTCAAAAAGTGGTGCTGGAACACTTTTGGAGATCTGATGAAGGCTGTGGATAAGGCTGAACAGGAACTGCAGAATCTGGAGGAAGAGCACAGCAAAGGAAACATTAATGATAACTCCCTTTTAGAGGCCAATGAGAAAGTTCTTGTTGCCATAAATTGGAAAGAACATTTCCTTAAACAAAAACCTTCCAAAACCAAATTTACTGAAGGGGATAGGAACAAAAAATTCTACCATGCTTGCATTAATTATCAGAGGAAATGCAACATCATTCACTGCATTAAAGATCAGAATGGTAACTGGCTTAGGAAGGAGGAGGAGATTGCTGAAAGTGCTTTGTCATATTGCCACAACTCATGAAGGAGCAAAAAATTTACTGCCAATTTAAAACTGACTGATATTCCAGAGGAGGAGATTAAGAGAGCCTTGATGTCTATTGACAGCAGCAAATCAGCTGGTCCTGATGGATTTACTGCATACTTCTAAAAGAAAGCTTGGGAGGAAATCAAGGTGGAGACCATACAAGCCATTCAACACTTTTTCAAAGGCCATCCTCTCCCTAATTACTTCAATGCTTCTTCCATTGTTTTCACTCCAAAGAATTCTTTTAAGAACTGCTGGAAACATTTCAGAACTATAAGCCTTACCAATGTGATCAGCAAAATCATCAGTAAAATTCTGGTGAACAGACTCCAACCAGTTCTACCCCAACTTATCAGCATAAATCAAGCAGCTTTTGTGAAAGGGAGAAGTATAGGAGACCAAATTTTACTAGCCCAAGAACTCTTACAAGATTTGGAGAGACCTTGCAGAGGAGGAAATGTCATTTACAAGTTGGACTTACAGAAGGCTTATGATATGGTCAATTGGGATTTCATCATGGAATGTTTGGAGGCTAGAGGTTTCTCAATAGAGTTCTGCCAGATCATTAAAAGATGGTTAGAGGCCAATGCCAACTCAGTCCTCATAAATGGGAAAGCCCATGGTTTTTTCCAAGCAAGTAGAGGCCTTAAACAAGGTGACCCTCTCTCCCCAACTATTTTCATTATGGTCTTAGATTATCTCACAAAACTCATAGATGGCCAAGGAAAAAGGAACAGGCTTAATGTTTATCACAATAAGGCTAAGATGGATATAAGCCACTTGATTTATGCTGATGAAATCCTCATATTCACAAGGGCTATCAAGGGTGCAACTAGATACCTTAATGAGTGTCTGAACAAGTTTCAACAAGTCTCTGGGCTGAAAGCTAATAAAGAAAAATGCCAATTTCTAACAAGCAAGAGAGTTCCTACTCCAATCTGGCAGTGGATGGCAAATTTCACTGGTTTCTCTACCATGAGCATCCCTTTTAATTATCTGGGCACCTAATTAGTCAGAGGTAGAATCAAAAAGACACAATTTGATGAGGTTATAGAAAAAATCAATTCCACCCTTCAGGGGTGGACTAACTCCTTCTTATCTAATGGGGGTAGGATCACCCTTCTAAAGAGCATCCTCACATCTATCCCCCTCTATACCCTCCAAGTGGCTAACATGAAAAGAAGCACCACTTTGATG
>NW_018164561.1:39986-52728 GCF_001263595.1 Phalaenopsis equestris | reverse complement strand
CAAATGCCAAAAATTCTTAACCCCTTCCATGTTGGTCTTTTTCTGGAGAGTTCTAAATGATCTAATCCCAACAGATGACATATTGAAGCTGAAAGGATTAAAAGGCCCCTCAAGATGCCACTTATGCAATAACAATCAAGAATCAAGTGATCACCTTTTTTTCAGATGTAATTTTGGTAGGGAGGTTTGGAATGACCTGATCTCTAATAGCAACCTGACTTTGTTGAATGTGGGTTGGGGAAATTAAAAAGGTAGCTTGAAAGGCTGGCAGGAAATCAACCTGATGTCCCTCCCTTTCATTGTTGCTTGGTTCATTTGGAATGCTAGGAACAAGGTGAAGCATGAGGACAGTGTGACTCCTTCTGTCTCTGTGGCAGCAAACTGCAAGGCCTATTTACACAAGCTGATAAATTGGAAGAAGTTCCCTCAGATTTTGAAGGCTATGACTACAATTGACACCCAACATCCTATGGTGATCAAGGTCAGATGGGAGAAGCCCCCTTATCCTTTCATTAAAATTAATACAGATGGAAGCTTCACAAATATGAAAGCCGGTATTGGAGGTATATTCAGAGATCACACAGGCAAAGTTTTGCTATATTTCAAGGCCCCCTTTATTGCAGAAGATGCTCTGGAAACAGAAGCTGCTGCCCTTTATTGAAAGGGAAAAATTTTAAGTCTAACAACATCATTTGATGCACCATCATATTTGAATGTAGTACATAGTTCTAGAAAACTTGCAAGATGGAAATTTCGATCCTCGGATGGTGTTCCCTCAAACTAATTATTTTCCACCATTTGTATTGTTGCGAGTTTTAGTTCAAATGAGTTAGCCACTACAACAAGAGTTTTAATACTTAAGTGAATTTCATCTACTGTAGGGTTTGCATAATCTCTTAAATGTCTTTGTAAATTTTGATGTTTAGCTTCAGTAGTTAAAATCTCAGTGTTATTTTGTGACGAGTTTTTCATTTCTTCAGAATTGCGAAGTTGTCTTTGCTTTCAAATCCTTCTTATAGTTTGATCTAATTCAAAATCGTAGGGTACTAAACCTTCAGATCACGAACTTCGCATGCAAAAGGGTAAAATTCAGAAAATAAAATACTTAAAATATATAAAAAAATTTATATTTTTTAGTTTTTACAATAATTTTTTGTGTTTTTATAATTTTTAAAAATTGAAATAATTTTAAAACTTCTATTTTTTTAGTTATTCTACAATTCAAATAAGGTTTTTAAGTCAAAAAGTTATGAAATAAAATTTTCTTTTAAGTTCCCTGACAACGGCGCCAAAAACTTGACCCGACCCCCAATTATGCAGATGTTTATCTTCCCAAATATGGCCAAATCTTAAATCAATTTATATTTAGTAGCTAGTGAGAACAAATGTAATATTATAAAATTTAGATTAATAGCTTTTACACTATAGGTACAACGCAAATATACGTAACGTTTCAAGTAATATAAAGTTTTCCTTAAAAACTACAGTATCGATCCTACAAGAAAATTAAAGCAAAAAGGAAAATTCATGAATTTTAACTATGAAAAACCTTTACTTAAGACTGCAGAAAATATTTAAAGTTTTTTATGCAATGAAATAAATTTTAATAATTCCTACAAACGCAAGTTAAAAGTAAATGCAGAGTTTTAGAAAATTCATGACCTATATAAAAAGAGACTTTTTCCCTGCAAATAATTCATAATCAGTGTAGGATTTCAAATGTTTAGAGGTTTAACTGTGGTATTGTGGCAAATAGGAGCATACCTATTTTTTACCTCTTTTGAGTATAAAGAACATTGACTAATCTAAAGTTAGCTCCAGCTTGTGTGGTAGCGCTGAGTAGATTCTAGCCTCTCACTTCTGATTGCCCACCATACCCTCTCTATAAGACCTACCGGGGACCTGTATTTCCATTAATAGGCCAATTGGAAAAGGTTATAGCCTGTCACTATAGAAACACCAATTCTACACCCATCAAATCTTATCTCCCTATCTATTTGCACTCCCCTTGTATTTGGCATCCTCTTCCTCCAAGGTTTAATGTGGTACTCACTAGTTGGTGAAACCATAGCCTTCTTGGGTCATTATGTTTCACAATGGGGTTTTAACATTGTAAATGACTAGTTTTCATAGTAAATGAAGAACTGATGAAAATATCATCACAAATTATTTGAATAAAAGAAATCTTTAAAACATTCTAATCCCACACATCATTACTTCTTATTGCAAGGAGAAAGAAAAGAAAGCTACTCAGAAATCATGGGGATAACAAAATAAAACATCATATATATATATATAAGTTTACAAGATAAATATTAAACAAAGGTACAAATACTTATCTTAAAAAAAGTTCAAAAACTTATCTCAAACTTCTCCCCCAATCAATCCTCTGAAGTTTTCTAATAGAACTTGACGCCACAAGACTAACACAAGACTCTAAAATCACCACACTCCCACTAATTAAAAAAAAAAATTTCTCTTTTCTCCCCTCTTGAACATGTAGAACTGTCTTCTATATATAGAGCTCTGAAAGTAACCATGGGTCACTTAAGGCACCCTTTTGAAATTCATTCAAATTCAATGAATGTTGGGCTCTCGGTCAACTTTTTGTTTTTGGGTTTAATTGATCCATTTTTTCTCCTTTTTTGCTCTTTTTTCTCTTAAACTGCATTTTTGCACAAGAAATAAAAAACAAACAAAATAACTTTTATTAAAGCGCAATATCATTAAAAATAAGCATTAAATACATAGATAAAAAATAAGAAATTTTATGGTGTGCCACTACCACCTAAGACTATTAGAAACATTTAGTAGTAATTGAAAAGATATAACATTACCCGGTAGAAAGTAAATCTAAACTACACATGCTAGAAGAAAAATTAAACTAGAAGAATGTTTAAAAATAGTGCAAGTATCAACATAGGAATAATTAAAAGCACCAAAACATTTGTCCAAAAATATTTTAAATTTAGAAACATTGACAAATAGTGTTCAATATAACTAGTTAAAAGGGAATACATCAGAATCTCAATGACAGTAGTGAAAACTAAATATAAAGAAACATGAAATCTAACTTTACTAACAAATAATCAAGAAATCTACACACAATTTTAATTTCCACAATCAACATTGAATAAACAAATTCACACAAATAATGAACAAAACACACCACAAACAGTTATAAAAAAAAAAACAAAACTAATTCATACGTAACTTGGGTTGCCTCCTAAGAAGCACTTGGTTTAATGTTTACAACCCGACAAATAAGGATTCCTCCTGGATCAAAATTCTAATTTAATAATCTCTAATTAATTTCTCAATCATTTGCCGATCTTGGAATTTCTACTTAATCCTCAAATTTTTATTTTTTTTTTGCAAGTTATCCTTCTTAGCTTTATAATAATCAACTTGATAACATGTAGAGGATCAATTCAGATTATTGTTCCTAATGGTTCTTTCTAAATCCAATGTTCTCCAAATGATTTTCCTTATTTTTATATTTATGCTTCCTTCATAGTTAAAAGAAATGGATCCTTGTAAGCTCGTTCAAGGTCTCCTAAATTTAGGGTCACGTTATCCCTAGGTTTCTCAAGTTCCTTAAAATCTCTTCCATAGGTCTTTCAGTTTCCTCTTTCTCCTTTCTCAACTCAAAATTCTTTTAAACCATATTCTTTAGTTCTCTTCTAGTCCTTAACTAAATTAATTTCAATTTCTCATTACTCTTCCCCTTGGGATACACCTTGATGCTACTAGGAAGAATCCTGTGAGGATGATTGCTGAGTGAGTTAGCAATTTGCCCCAATTTGTACTCTATATTCTAATTGCAGCCCCTTGGTTTTGTAGCTAACTCCCATTTGAAGAAAATCCTCTTATAATGATAACTTCTCCTATAGTTGTTGCTTGAAGTTAAATTCAAGTGGATAAAAATTTCAGAAGTTAGAATTAACATGGTTATTCCAATTTCATTTAGGATTAACTTGATTATTTTCCCATAATTAGTTTCCTCCTCCATAATTGTTATTTCAATTATTGTTAGGATGATTCTTCCATCATGGGTTGTAATAATTGGAATTTGGATTATTCGAGTGATTTCTTATCTTATGGATAGTTTCAAAAGAGTCAGTATCAATCAATTGTCCAAATGAAATTTCTTTAATGAATGAAGGTCCTTGAGGTTGAATCATTCCATAATGGTCTAACTTTCTTGCATAGATGCTACTTTAGAAGTTAAAATAACTAGCACTTTGGTCTCATGAATATTAACTACCTTCTTGACGCTTAATTTTTCGGAGGGCCATTGAAAGTTATTTGTGGCCATCTCTTCTATAAGAGAATAAGCCTCCTCAAATGGTTTCAACATAAGAGAAACTCTAGTGGCAACATCGATGATTTCTCTTAAAGATCCAACTAATTCATAATATAAAGTTTGAATAATAACTCAATCAAATAATGCGTGACATGGACATTTTCTATGAAGTTCTCTAAATCATTCTCATGCCTCATAATTTGATTCACCTTCATGTTGATAGAAGAACATGATATCATTCCTCAATTTAGTGGTTTTAGATGGTGGAAAATACTTAGCTAGATATTTTTGGGTTAAATCTACCCATGTACCGATTGAACCCGATGTTATTGAATTGAGCCACATCTTAGCTGTACCCTCTAAAAAAAGGAAAAAAATCTTAGTCTAATTGCATCATTAGAAATACCATATATATGAATGTAAAAAAAATTTCTAATAAACTTGTTAAGTGTAAGTTCGAGCCTTCACATGGAGATCCATCAAAGGGACTATTATGAACCATTTAAATTATTGCTTGCTTTTTTCAGAAGTATTGGATGCTATGATAGGGGTCTGTATACTTAAATCAATTTCCTGCACCATTGGGTTCTCATAATCCCTCAAAGGTCTTTTAGCATTTTGATCAATTATTGGATCCTTATTAACTTGTTGATCTGTCATATCTAAAACAAAATTTTGGATTATTCTCTATTTTCTAATCCTTCTAATAGTTCTTTATAGCTTTGAATCATAGGGTTCAAGGTTTGTAGCTCTTGAACTATGAATTTAATTCTAAAAGTAACTAATAGGATGATATCAGGAACTCAAAAATAATTTTGGTATTTTTCGATTTTCTCTTAAAAATGCACACAATAACTAAAATTAATAATTAATACTATTATTTTCAAATCTAAGTTTTATAAGTTAAACTAAAATAATCCTTAAGGTTTTCTTACCAAAGCTTCCTTCCTTCCTTCCGTCCCAGCAAATGCATCAGAAAGCTTAACGGACCTGATAGATACGAATAATTTAATGATAATTTAATTTAACTCACAAGCTCCAATCAAGTACCAAAGTGATACGTGCATAAAGTTCCTACGTAGTGCACGTATCACTTTCATTAAATAGGGCTCTATTTGAGTCTAGAATGTCAATCCCAATGATAAGGTGGTAGAGACTTTATAGTAATAACAACCTGAGGTTGAATTCTAGCCTACTATATTCAGGTCCTAGCTTGAAAGATTGTTAAATATGGCTTTTCTAAAAACTACTACTAAGTATAATTGTAACCCTAAGTTAAACTCGCCCAGATCAACTAAACAAGTGGAATTCAAGATTAATAAAGGTTTTTCTCTCTTATGATTTCCTAGAAAGATTGTAGGTGTTAATTCTAAGAATTGTAATGTGGTAGTGACAACAAGAGCATAATACTCATTTACCCTCTTTCGAGTGCATAAATGAGTATGACTCACAACAGGACAACAAGAGCATAATACTCATTTACCCTCTTTCGAGTGCATAAATGAGTATGACTCAAATTTAGGGAATTGTTCCCATTTGTAACCCATGAAGCTCTAAACTCAAATTATATTGATTCACATCTCCCTAAGTTGCATTGCCTCATGACTCTTATTTAATAGCAATTAACAAAATGTGAATATTCTATCTTATTTTAGCACTTTTATTTCGAGTCATAATAGGTCACAATGAATTTTAACAAGTTATATGGACAGTACAACATGTAAATTAATTCTAGAGATATACTCATCATATGAAATAAAGATCAGTTTAAAGCATTCACAACACTACAAATCTAACCTATCTATCACAAGAGAAAATTATAAGAAAACTACTCACTAAACATGATAAACACACAAAAAAAACTTCATTCAGTCCAGGAAAAATCACTAAATAAGTGTTTTAAATAATAATCAAATAAGATTACACATGATACTTAGCTTTTGAACTCTTAAAAGTGAACCAAATTCCACTGGACAATGTTTTCCACTATGTTACATAAGATGCAGTCATAAACTCCTTACAGATTCTCTCAAATTCCCCTCTTAAATCTCTCTAGAACAAGTGTTCCTACTCCTACCTAAAATCATTGGAGAATTTCAGGACTTGGAACTTCTTCCCAACTCTTTAGATTGCCAAAACTCCTCGTTTGAACTGTCAACACCCATAAAATAACTCCCGGAGTCGTCTAGAAAGTAACTATCTGAACAACAATACCTAGGCGCCTAATCTGTGACACCTAGGCATCGGGCTCTCGGTTTTCTCAAAAAGCTTGGGTTCCTAGGTGCCCGAAATCTGACATCAAGGTGTTCAATTGCAACACCTTGGTGCTCAAAAGTTGGCGCCTAGGTGCCAGACCACAATAAGTGCTTTTGCTCCATTTGGTTGTGTTTCTCTCTAATTCAATTCATTCTAATGCTCCTACCTGTTATACTTGCATCATAAATATAAAAATACTTTCCACTAAAGTGCAGTTCCTTTTAGAAGTTTTTTATACTAACTAGATTTTAAAGTAGTTTGAGTCTTTTTCTGACTTTTACTATGTATTTTTTAGAGTTCTTTAGGCTTGAATCTTTCTTAGAAATATGGTATAGGCACGGGATCTGAGACACCTAACTAGAAGAACCTTTGAAGAGAACCAGAAGATGTGGGCTCGTGTCTAGTACCTTAATTCTAAATCCCACTGATGAAAAAAAGTAGGACCAGGCTTGTTTATGTGGTTTCTAGCCACCTTTCTCTATTTTATGGGATATGTTGCCGACCCAGCAACACCCAAGTTATTTTTCCTTTCTATTTGGATTGTTCACTTTATGGGATATGTAGTGCTATAGTTATTTTTGTTTTGCTTGTGGCTTGTTTAGGCTCTCTATGGATATATTCTAGGCTATCTAATTACTTAATATTTTAAATTTTACAATATCCTAATAAAAGAATAGGAGTAATAAAAATTTAGGATTAACACATTACAATATTTTTAAAACCTATATTTACTTTCTTGCATGGCCTTCAGACCTAATTTAAAATTGCTTTGCACTTCATGGCTATAAACCAATTCATAAAAAAGGTGTACTTGATAGAAACGAATAACAAAAAGGTGATCACAATCACTACCACTAGGGAACACTAATTCTTTCTCTCATAGCATTTTCTCTGCTTCTGAGGGTGTCATAACCTTTAGTTCATTTAAGAGTCCAGTCAAGATTAACCTCAGTAATCCCACACTATTTGAGGCATCAACTTTGAGCCCTCCCCTCAAGAAGAGGAAGTGTGCACATGAGACTGTTCCTACCAAGGTAGCTTGTATCAGTGTGCCCCCTTCAAAGAATATGAGTCTGCTGCACGATAGTGATGTGTCGTAGCATGTGTCTATTTTATCCCTACTCTCAGGAAGTCCTTCCATCTTTTCAAGGATTTTTTACACCACGATAACCACTTCTTCTGACAGCTCTGGAGCTACAGCCACTGGTCCAACTTTTGTCCCATCTCTCATCATTCTGGGTCCCTCTGAGGATTATTCTACCATGAGAATGGTTAGGAAGGCCTGAAAGGCCTGAAAGATATGTTACTGTGGTCTCAACAGTATGATTTAATTTTGGTTTCTACACCTACTATGGTTTCAGCCAAAGCAGAGTAACATATTTCCACTATTGAGAATCCCTTCACTATTCTTTCTGGTTGTAAGGACTATATCCTCGCTAGAATTTCTAGGAGCTATTTCCCTCCTCAGAAAGCGTGTCATTTTAAGATTGTTATCCAGATTAACCATGCTACTAAATTCTTATGATGTGGAAGATGACAGAGGTTGTATCCTCCCAAAGTTGAAATGTCATCACCTTGCACAGCTTTTTGAAGCATTCAAGGGAGCGATGAGAGAGCTTCTCTTTTTTCCACACTCTTGAGGTCTACACAAAAGGGTATAGAGGTGGATCAGCCCACTGGTATGTTGTGAGGCTAGGGTACCTACCTTTCATTGTGTAGGTTGTCAGGCCCATCCAGAAGTTTCAAGGGGCTCCAGACATAGCGCTTGAGAAGGATGCATCAGATTTGGTTTTTATTCTTATTGCTAGTGTTGTTATAGTAACTTTGTCTGCACCACCCATTATAACTGTATCTGTTAAAAATAGAAAAAGAAAATTCTTTTAGTTTCTTACTCTTCTTCTTAGCGTAAAGATAAGATGCATGTTTTTTTTATGATCGGCTGAGGTTTAGGGCACACCCCCATCAATACTCACCTTACTTATTTCAAAGTAAGTATATAATAATAGACTACTGCCAAATTTTGCTCAAGAGGCGGTGGGTTTGAAAGGCTCATGTCATTGTACTTCTTGATCATCTAGCTCCGACCTTGGACTCTATAGATTCTATCTCGCAGAGAGTCATTACCTCAGTAGATTGTATTTCAGAGCCACCTCAGGTTAGTCCTAAGGAAGAGACTAAGATCAATCTTGATGATGATCTATTTAGGAATCTTTCTAATATTCCTGAGGGTCTCCTAGAGTAGGATGACCTCCATGGTGAGATGTTTCATTAATTTGTGATGGAAAATTACAACATCATGATACTGACTACCCATGATCAATGGTCCACTAGTGATAGCCCCATGGTTGATCTCGATGAGGTTGAGCATCATGAGCCCACAGAGATTCAAGATGTCCATGTAATCGATCAAGGGGAAAAAACCAAGGAAGAGACTATTTCTCTTCAATAGTGTCAAATACCTCTCCTAACTTGCTAAATAACAGTACTATAGGATAACTTGGTTGGGTCTGACATAGTATCTCCTCTGACACAAGCAAAGACATGTTTGATAGCGCCCATCATTCCACCCGAGCTTAGGTCGCATGTTCACGTCACCTCTTCTAGTTTTTCCTTGCATGAGCAAGCACTCTTTGACTCACATTTGTTGTCTTTTATGGATTTAAAGGTCTATGTTGCCTTAGCAACTTAGTAGAGAGAGAACATTGTAAGGAGAGGTCAACCTTACTCGGAGGCATACAAGTACATACCATATCACTAGGAGTTTGTCCCTTCTTACTTCAATCAAATTGATGGGGTTCGAAAACCTCAATAAAACATTGCCAGCTAAGAGTGTTATGTTGCAACATCAAAACGTTAATTATTTGGCACTAGTTTGGCTTGCTTTTGAATAGTACACCAATTCACCAAATGACAATTTCAGAACATATGCCACATTAGAGGATGCACTTGCGAAGTGCTTTACTAGAGATCTACACCGGGTCATCATGAGTGACATAATGTTGACCAAATTGAAGCCCAATCAGCCCATGATAGACTTTTTTTTTCATTGGAAAAACTTGAGTATCAAGTGCAATCCTCTTCTTTAGGAGCGGTATGTCACCGCACTCCTCATGGGTAAGATAAAAGGCCCCATATCTGTCTTACTGAAGATTACTCCTATCAAAACATTTGAAATATTGATAGAGAAGGTGGTTAGCTTTCAAGATACCACAAGGACTCTTGTCCTTAAGGTTAATGAAAAAGCCAAAAGAAAAATCTCTTATAATGGCTCCTTTGAGAAGGATGAAGGAGTGCATAGTAGAGCCAGCCATCCCGAAAGTTGAATACTCAGTCTTCTAAGTAAAAAACACTTAGGTCATATTCCTTTAAAAGGGAATTCCTTAAGATGATCGTCAAAATCTTGATCAAATAGAGAATGCAACTTCTTCAACCAAGGAGGCCCGATGAGTGGAGAAGACCAGTGAGCCTAGTTACTATCACTATCATAGGCATCTAATATTTGTCCTAGAAGATTGCTATATGATCAAGAATTATCTTAAAGCTTTCCAGAAAGCTGAGAATATTGAGATTTTGAAGTAATATTTGGAGATTCCACATAAAAGTGGATGAGCCAGAGTGATTGCAACCATTATGATCTCATTTGCTATAAATTTTACTACTGATGTACTTTTTTTATACTCTTTTGTAATTATAAGCTATAAGAAAGAACTTGTTCCATGAGATGCCTTTTGTACTTTTTATGAATCAGTGAAAGAAGACATTTTCTAGTATGTTTCTA
This sequence comes from Phalaenopsis equestris, assembly GCF_001263595.1. Classification (NCBI taxonomy): domain Eukaryota; kingdom Viridiplantae; phylum Streptophyta; class Magnoliopsida; order Asparagales; family Orchidaceae; genus Phalaenopsis; species Phalaenopsis equestris. The sequence continues at coordinate 42,388 of NW_018164561.1, read as the reverse complement.
TGTTTCATGTTTGTATGGTTATCTCTCATAAGTTTGATATTGATGATCATAGTGAAGGAGATGAACAATACCTTTTATTACCCTGCTTCAATTGTGTTGAACGTATAGGTGATGATTTGAGCAAATTTTTAGACAGTGTGGGTGAGATGCTTGTCTCTTAAGGCCCATTTTTAGGGACATCACCTGAATGTTCCCTTAGGGACAATCTTGCTGGGTCACCTGGTGAAGATATTAAAGTGTCCTCTTGGGAAGCAGCAAACTCCTTCTTAGAGCAAACGAACTAAAGATCCTTCTAGCAAGGTCGACTAGAACGTCATAATGCACCTCAAAAGTTTGTTAGCATTGTCAGACATACATGATGTTCTCGTTATGTTCTCTGGGTTAAGAGAAACTTTGTTTAAATCTCTCTTAGATTTTAAAGTATTTCATACCTTTTAGACCGAACAAAGAATGAAGGAGGTCAGTTACAGTACAAGGCGAGGTCAGTTACAGTACAAGGCATAGCTACTGTGACCCTTTTAACGATGACTTATTGTTGGGTACTATTGACATGCCTAAAAATTTACTATTTTATATAAATATTTTGTGCTCATTTTTAATGATATTTCACTTTAATGGAAGGTATTTTGCATGTTTTGGTTGTAGGTACAAGAGAAGGAATTTTAGAGAAAAAGGAGAAAAATGGGAGCAAAATGGTCTCAATTGGAGAAAGATAACACAAAATGAACTGGCACCTGAGCGCTAGACCCGTACGTGAAAACATATGAGCCCAATGCCATGACACTAGAATCTGGCGCCCAAGCATCAGACAGTTACAATAAGCTTTGAGAAGTTTGGCACCTAGGTACCACAGTTGGGTGCCTAGGCTCCACAATTGGTTTTGATGACTATGCATCAAATTTGGACAAATTTTGAAGGGTAATTTAAAGTTACTCTTGGGGGTTTCATGAGTTATCATAAAAGGAGTCAAGAGAAGCCAAAAAAGTGAGTTCTTTTGTGGAGCGGGGGTGGGGGGGGGCGGGCGGAGGCGCGTGGAGTCGTTAGTCGTTGAGTTGAAGCGGAGGAGCATGTGAGTTTGTGTGTCTCTTGGAGTGAAATTGTGGAGATTTGAGAAATCATCGAAGGAACTTCAAATGATTTTCTTGGGGAGAATTTTAAGATAAGTACTTTGTATTTTGTTATTGTTTGGTTTATTGTCTGAACCTAAATATAAATCTTATTTTGTTGTTTTATCCCCATGAGATCTGAGTAGTTTTCCTTATCTATCTCCTTACAATATGAATTAATCTTTTGTAGGATTTTAAGTGTTTAACTTACAATGATTCACTACTTCATACTTAATTTAAATATTCAATCTGGCAAACTGGCATGTTAAAACTTGTTGTGAAGCTGTAATGACTTGGGAGGGATATTTATTCCTCCACTAGTAAGAATCATATTAATCTAGTGGCTGATAATAAGATAAACCATTGGTTAGTTGACCAAAAGAAAATATTTTGAGATTTTCATACCTATTTTACACTATTTTTGATGATATTGCACTTTAAAAAAGAGTATTTTTGATGTTTTTTTGCAGGTATGATGAATTATGGTCATTCGAGTAAGAAGATGCAAAAATGGTGCAATTTGGAGCAAAAACAAGCAAGAAATGAAATTTTTCCCTGTCACATTTTGATAAGTCTTTCGATGCTTAATCTCTTTTACACTTCTTGCATATTTTTGATTGAGATTACAATTTAAAGAAAGGTTGTTTTCATGCTTTTTTTGTAGGGCTATCTGTTAGGAACACAACACAATTGAAATAGGGCGAAACTGAGCTAAAATGGAGCCAAACAGAGCGAAATGGTGTAGCTGCGTAGTCTGCTCGCCAACAACACCCAAAATGGCGCCGACGGAGAGATTTACCCGAGGAGACCAAAAAATGACAGAAAAACTTGTCAACGGTGCCCTCAAGCCCGGGACGACTATGGACCGACTTTTGGCGGCTATGGGCCGAAATTCAACGTATTTGGACGCTTTTTGAAAGGACTTGTGGTAACTCTTCAAACTTCATCCCTACACTTTAAAAGAACAAATTTAGGTTAGAAAAAGGGGTTTTTGTGTGAGAGGAAAGTCAGGAAAAGTGTGGAGAAAGTTTAGGATTTTTAGAATAGGAGTAGAAATGTAGATTTCTACCTTTTTGGAGAGATTGGAGAGGAGATTTTGAGAGAATTTGTAAGGAGATGTTCTAGCTTTGCATGGATCGGCAATATACTTTGTGGGAGAGATATTCGTATTTCTTTCAAAGGGAAAAAGCTAAATATTGTGTTCTTCATTATCTTTTGATTTTTGTAAACACTTATCTAGTGGATTTGCTTTGGTTAAATGAAGTTTCCGTTGTGTTTTCTTCGTGCTTTGTGATG
>NW_018164561.1:38513-39895 GCF_001263595.1 Phalaenopsis equestris | reverse complement strand
TTGTAATTGCATTAAGACCCGAGAGGGCTATGTAATTCTCAACAAAGTAGAACCACATTCAGATTCCATGGATGGTTAAGTTCATGGGAGTTGAATGCAAATAAATAGAGAAATATACTTTGATGGGCGTAGAATTGGAGATTTTAGGGTGACAGACTAATATCCCTAATTCGGTCCTATTGTTTAAGTACTGAAGGAGAGATGTTAGCCCTCAGGCGAGGGGAGCATGGGAGCTCCAAAGTGAGAACTGGTATACTCCCAGTCTAGCCACGGATTTAGTAAACAAGCATAGGATTAGTCAATGTTCTTTATGCCTAGATCAAAGGGTAAAGAATAGGATTGCTCCTATTTGGCACATATAATATTTAATGCATCTTATTCCTTTATTATTCCTTTATATTATCCATCCAATTCACTACATAAGAATAATAGTTTTTAATATTTCAAAATTCTTCAGACCAATTCATCAAAAAGGGGTTATCTTTAGAATTAATAATTGCATTTAGTTATAGTTACTATCTTTACATTTAACACTTTCATTTAAGAGTAGCTGCTAGATAAAACATCATTTTAATTGACATTCCAAACTAAAGACTAATAGTAGTAGATTAGAATTTGACTAAGAATCTCTTACCTCGCTTCGCTGTGGGATCAATAAACGGGACTCAACTAGAGCCCTGTATTACTTGAGCGATACGTATACTTGCGTTTGAAATTTTGACTTTACAAAATAATTATAAATATATAAATCTGGGTTCATAAATTCTTGCATATTAAAAGTTGCATCAAGTTTTTGGCGTCAATGTTGGGGATTTAAATCTTCTAGTAGTGGTGTCAAATTCGTGTATTTTTAGGTATATAAAAATTTGCTGTCAAGTTTTTGGCGTCGTTGCCGAGGAAGCTTCAGTAAGAAATTTAAGAGAATTTTAGTTGAAGTAATTAGGCTTAGACTTGAAAAATTGTAGTGTCGTAAAAACTGTTTTGTGTGAAAAGTGTTTTTATATGAAAAAGTGTTAAGAAAAAAAAAATAGTTTTTATGAAAAATAAGGTGTTCGTGAAAATGTTTTGTTGTGTTGAATATATTTCATATGTTATTTGTTTAATTGTTAATGTATTGTTTGTTGTGTTGTGTATGTAAAACAAAGGATTTGCAGGACTTGTGCCTTATGATCCAGAGTTTGAAAAAAAGAAAAAAATAAAAATACAAAGAGGACTCAAAAACTAGCAATGGAAATGGAAAACTTTCAAGATAATAACTTAGAAAATCATCATACTTCTTTGAGAGATTACGTAAATCCTACGACAGATGAAATTCACTTAAGTATACAAAACCCTGTCGTAGAAGCTGACTCGTTTGAAATAAATCCTGAGATTATCCAACT
>NW_018164561.1:36277-38284 GCF_001263595.1 Phalaenopsis equestris | reverse complement strand
GCTACTAAAACTTAGAAACAATATTATCTCATTTTGTCAGTATGAAGGGGAATCAATATACGAAGCCTGGGAAAGATTTAAGGAACTCCTAAGAAAGTGTCCACACCATGCTCTGCCCGATTGGTTAATCATACAAACTTTTTACAATGGGTTAGTAGGGTCTCTTAGGTTTATAATTGATGTTGCTGCTGGTGGATCATTAATGTCAAAACCATTTGATGAAGCATAAGCATTAAATTAATTGAAGAAATGAATTGAAGAAATGGCTACAATTGAATTTCAATGGCCCTCTACAAGGGTAAATCTTAAAAAGGTATCCAGTGTTTATGATTTAGATGAGATTTCAATTCTTGCATCTCAAGTTGCTACAATATCAAAGAAGTTAGACCTATTTGGAATGAACCAAACTAAATTTACTGCAGTAAGTGAGGAAAGTTCATTAGGGCATATGATTGATTCTAACTTATCATATGATGCTTTAAATAACATAAACAACCCGTACTCTAACTTTTACAACCCAGGTTGAGAGAACCATCCTAATTTTAACTGGAATCATACTACTAACGGAAGAAACAAAAATGGAAACCAAAAATGTTAAAATAATCATGCAAATCCTAATGAAAGTTGGAATAATCAAGGGAACACAAACTATAGACCTTCATATCCACCGAACTCTAACAATGATCAACAATTTGAGAATAAGATGTCTATGGAAGAAGTGGTATTGCAAATGGGAAACCAGTTACAAAGTCAAAATGCTGCGATTAAAACTATAGAGAATAAACTGGGATAAATTGCTAATTCACTTAGCAATAGACCCCAAGGAACACTTCCTAGCAACATTGAGATCAACCCTGAAAAGAACATTAATGAATAACTAGAAGTTGTCCAATTAAAAAGTGGAAGTAAGATAGAGGATGTGGTTAGAAAAGAAAAATGTTGTGAGAGAAACAAAGGAAACTAAAAGACCTGAAGAACATGTTTCAAAGGATCTGGAAAAATTAATATCTCCAACTAAAATCAGTTTAGAAAGACCACCACCTCCATTTCCTCAAAGACTTAGACAACATGAGTTGGATAAAAAATTTTCAAAGTTCATGGAAGTACTTAAGAAACTTAAGAAGATTACGATAAATATTCATTTCACTGAAGCTTTGAAGCAGATGCCAAGTTATGCAAAATTTATGAAATAGATATTAAACAAGAAAACGAAATTTGGGGATTACGAGACAGTTGCACTAAGTGAGGAGTGCAGCGCTATACTTCAGAAACATTTTCCTCAAAAACATAAAGATCATTGTAGCTTTACAATTCCTTATGTAATTGGAAAAAGATTACGTGAAAAAGCTTTATGTGATTTAGGATCGAGCATTAATGTGATGCCTCTATCTATATTTAACTGGTTAGGTTTAGCCGATATTTCTCCCACTACTATAACTCTTCAGTTAACTTATTGATTTATCATTTATCCAAAAGGGATTATAGAAGATGCGCTTGTTAAAGTGGATAAATTTATCTTTCTCATGGACTTTATTGTATTATATATGGAGGAAGATAAAATATATCCCATTATTTTTGGGAGACCTTTTCTTATTAATGGACAAGCTATGATAGATGTGCAAAAAGGAAAGTTAATTATGAATATTAATGACTATGATACCACTTTTGGTGTTTTAAAGGCTATGAAATATCCAATTGAGAGAAATGATGATGATTGTTTTCGGATGAATGAAATTGATTGTCTCAGTAAAAACCATTTCCAAAATAGTTTTGAAAATAAGTTAACAGATGAAATCAAAATGGACTTTCATGACGAGTCTAAAATGTTGTTTAAAGAAGACTGTATGTATGTTCAAGAGAGGTGTGAAGTGATGGACATCACCAAAAATAGTAAACTTTTAATTACGTATGTTGAAAAATCTCATGACCTTAAAATGAATTTACCTCATACAATTTTAAAGCTTACATATTTGGCATATTTGGTGAATTCATATACACCACCAGTCT
>NW_018164561.1:34753-36222 GCF_001263595.1 Phalaenopsis equestris | reverse complement strand
ATGAATTGAACATGAATTGAATGATGAAATCAGTAAAAGATCTCCTATGAAAGAGTTATTCAAAGTCACGGAATGGCATATTCCGTCGTATACAAATAAATTGAATGATATTCTGATGCTAGAGTAGATTATTAATGCAATTAACAGTTACCCCCCAGAGATTTTACTTAGTGACTCTGAGATAAATCTTAAGGAAATGAATTATGAGCAATTTAAAATTGTTAAATTGATATTTAGACGAGAATTCGAGGATTTGTTTCAAAAGAGCTTTGAGTTGAGAGATAAGGACAAGGAAGTTAAAAGATCAATGGAAGAAATTCCTGAAGAATTGGAAGATAACTTGAAACAGAAGAGTAACATAGAAGAAATTGATCTAGAATCTGAATTATCTAGAGAGAATCTGATCCAAAATTTGGGAGATCATGAAGTATCATATAAAGATCCATTTCTTATAAATTTCAAGGATGATATTAATATGTAAATTAAGAGAATTACTAGAAGAATATTAGATCTAGAAAGAAATATGAGGAACAAGGATATGAATCAATATGAAAAGGAAGAGCTGAAAGAAAAATTTAAATTTGAGTACTTTGTAGGAATCCCTGGATCTGAAAAAAAAAATTGGGCTATTGATCAAGGATTACTTAATTGGAATTTTGATCCAGGTGGAATCATTTATCGGGCTAGCGACGTTAAATCAAGTGCTTTATGAAAGGTAACCCATAGTTATCTATGTTGTTTGATTTAATATTCTTAAGAGTCATGATTGTTAGTGTTGTATTGTGTTTGCTTTAGTGTGGATTGATTTGTTTGCTTGATGTTTGGTAGATGTTTGGATTGTTAGTGGTTTGATTTACTTTTTGTGTGTCATGAGGGCGTTTAGACTTGTATGTTTTCTTGTAGTAGTTGGATTGATGAGTCCACTGCAACTCAGGTCTCACCCGGACTTGAGTTTTACAAAAGACATTATGAATTTTTACAATGATAGTTCCATCTCAATTTTGCTACTTCCTTTCTTGAACTTTGTTATCATTTGATAGGAGTCGCGAACCTATTTGATGAGTAACTTATGGATGATTTTACACTGTACTTATAACTTCTAGAGGTGCTTAATTATTAGGATATGGTGATGTCTAGTGTTGGTGCTCGAGAACCAATATATCAGGGATAATCTTATCTTTGGGATTAGAATCTATAAAATCATTTATAAGCACCCAATATATTTGTGTAGTGATTTTGTTAGAAATTGGAAGTAAGTTAGTGAGATGTGATGAGATGGAGGAAAAATTGACCTCATTTATCTTGCTTGTGTGTTTGTGTTTGTTTTTGTGTCTGTGTTACAATTTATAAGAATTGAAGAACATTTTTATATTTCAATGTTGATACATGCTATGCTAGTTAGAAGTTTATTTAGTTAATTTCATTCTAGCATGTTTAGTTTAGATTTACTTTCTACTACATATTTTCTA
>NW_018164561.1:9929-33860 GCF_001263595.1 Phalaenopsis equestris | reverse complement strand
ATCATTAAAGTCTATCCAGATATAGTAATCCTCACTTGAAAAAGGAAAAAGATGATTGACAACAATCCCTGAAAAGAAAAAAAAATATATAAGATTGAAAATAATCCAAATAAAAAAGAAAAAAAAGAAAGAAGCTTAAATACATTCTTGAACTTAAGCTTCTTTTATTTGAATTTAAGTGAGGAGATGCTAATAAAAAATTGGCTTCACTGGACCTACCTAAAGGGAAAACCTAAATACATTCCTGAACTTATATTTATGGATTAACATCTTTTACTAATAGTGTTCTCATGAAGTTCCTATCATTTGAATATTCTAAGTGACTTGATATTACAACATATAGTCATTCTTGAAATGAATAGAAAATTATAGCTCCTAAACTTGATGACTAGATAATCTTGTACCTACAGAGTTAATTTAATTACTTGAATATTTTCTGAAAATCTCACAATGATATTTACTTAAATCAAACTTATAGTATTTCTGAATTAAAACTTTACTACAATGGATCATAACTTTTATGTAATACTAAAATTACTTGGGGACAAGTAACAGTTAAGTTTGGGAGATTTTGACCAAAGGAAAATATATTAAGATTTTCATACCTATTTTACATTGTTTTTTATGATATTGCACTTCAAAGAAGAGTATTTTTGATGTTTTGTTGCAGGTATGATGAATTATGGTCATTGGAGCAAAAAGATGCAAAAATGGTGCAATTTGGAGCAAAAATGAGCAAGAAATGAAATTTTGCCCTGTCACCTTTCGATAAGTCTTTTGATGCTTAATATTTTTACACTTCTTGTATATTTTTGAATGAGATTGCACTTTAGAAAGAAGGTTGTTTTCATGCTTATTTTGAAGGGCTATCTGTTAGGAACACAACGCAATTAAAATGGGGTAAAACGAAGCTAAAATGGAGCCAAACGGAGCAAAACGATGGAGATTTGCTTGAGAAGACCGAAAAATGACAGAAAAGTTCACCGACGGTGCCCTCGAGCCCATCGATGGCGCCTTTAAGCCCACCGACGGCGCCTGGGACAACTATGGACCGACTTTTGGCGGGTTGTGGGCGGAAATACACAAATAAATTCAACGTATTTGGACTCTTTTTGAAAGGACTCTAGTGGAAACTCTTCAAACTTTGTCCCTACACTTTAAAAGAGTGAATTTAGGTTAAAATAAATTTAGGTTTGAAGAAGTGGTTTTTGTGTGAGAGGAATGTTAAGAAAAGTGTTGAGAAAGTTTAGGGTTTTTAGAATAGGAGTAGAAATGTAGGTTTCTACCTTTTTGGAGAGATTGGAGAGGAGATTTTGAGATAATTTGTAAGAAGATGTTCTAGAATTGCATGGATCGGTGAGAAACTTTGTGGGAGAGATTTTCTTCTTTCTTTCAAAGAGGAAAAGCTAAGTATTGTGCTCTTCATTATCTTATAGTTTTGTAAACACTTATCTAGTGGATTTGCTTTGGTTAAATGAAGTTTCAGTTGTGTTTTCTTTGGGCTTTCTGTTGGGCTTCTCTTACACTCTCTTCTGGTTTGGAAATAATGGTATGAGAAGATTATGCCTTTGTTTTCATTTTACTTTTCTTTTGTAATGAGTAGAATTCATGTTTAGGATTTTGTGATGCATGTTAGAAGTGGATTTAATTATCAATGCGATGGTTTTTACTTTCACTTTATTTACATTACAATAAAAGCCTTTTGTAGTGTTAAAAGTCGTTGTAATTACATTAAGACCCGAGAGGGCTGTGTAATTCTCAACAAAGTAGAACCACATTCAGATTCCATGGATGCTTAAGTTCATGGGAGTTGAATGCAAATAAATAGGGAAATATACTTTTGATGGGCGTAGAATTAGATATTTTAAGGTGACAGACTAAAATCCCCTTTTTGGTCTTATTGTTTGAGTACTGAAGCGGAGATGTTAGCCCTCAGGCAAGGGGAATGTGGGAGCTCCGAAGTGAGAGCCGGTGTCCTCCCAGCCTAGCCACGAATTCAGTAAACAAGCATAGGATTAGTCAATGTTCTTTATGACTGGACCAAAGGGTAAAGAATATGATTGCTCCTACTTGACACATACCGTATTCAATGCATCTCTTTCTTTTACATTATCCAATTCATTACATAAGAATAGTAGTTTTTAATATCTCAAAAATTCTCCAAACCAATTCCTCCAAAAAGAGTTATCTTTAGAATGAATATTTGCATTTAGTTATAGTTACTATCTTTACATTTAACAATTGAATTTAAGAGTAGTTGGTAGATAAAACATCATTTTAATCGACATTCCAAACTAAAGACTAATTGTAGTAGATTAGAATTTGACTAAGGACCTCTTACCTCGCTTCCCTGTGGGATCGATAAACGACACTCCACTAGATAACTGTATTACTTGAGCGATACGTATACTTGCATTTGAAATTGTGAGTTTACAAAATTATTATAAATATATAAATATGGGTTCATAAATTTAAGCTATATAAAGTCACTGTCAAGTTTTTGGCGGCATTGCCGGGGAAGTTTCGGTAAGAACTTTAGGAGAATTTTAGTTGGAGTAATTAGGCTTAGACTTGGAAAACTATAGTGTCATAAAATTAGTGTAAATACATAGGGAGATAAAATTTGATTGGTGTAAATTGGTGATTCTAGGGTGATAGGCTAAAACCTTAACCAATTTTATCTAGAGTTTGGAACTTAAGAAAATGTTAGTCCTAAATAATAGGCACATTGGGTAATCTAGAAGTGAGAGGCAAGAACCTCCCCAGCTTAACCTTACATTTAGGAACTTAACTCTAGGTTAGCCATTTATGCACTCGGAAGAGGGTCAAGAATAGGATTGCTCTTATTTATCACAAAACTTAAGTTAAACCTTTAAACATTTGATTCCTACACTAATTATGATCTTATTGCAAGGGGAAAGACTTTTACATAATTTGAACTCTTTTCTATTTAACTAATTTAGAAACACTTAGCATTTTTATTAAGTTTTGAAATAGGATTTGTAGAATTTAGTTACCTCTTCCTACATATAAACTTGGGACCTTATTTTCTAAATAAGTTTCTTGAGTTTAAGTAATGTTTTACTAAGTTAATAAATAGGTTTTAACCTTCCCCATGGGATTGATACTTGGGGCTTAAAAAGTTTGTCATATATTGCTTGAAACGATATGTGCACTTGCGTAGTATCCCTAGTGTATAATTTTAATTTATGGAAATAAAAGGAGAATTATTTGATATGTAATATTCAATTAAGAATTAAACATTGCACTACCACTACTGCATCAAGTTTTTGGTGCCATCTTTTAAGATTGAAACTGATGTAATTACACACTAAGAAAGCACACAATGTGTTGGGGATCTAGTTTTTGGCGTCATTGTTGGGGAAGGAAGGAAGCAACGAAACTTTTGCTTAAAAATTTTATTTGAACTGTAAACATATTTTATCAAAAATTGTAGTGTTGTTTTAATATATACGTGTTTATTTTGTGTGATAAAAATATTTTTAAAATAATAAAAATAATAAATATATAATAATAAAATGCCTAAAAAAAATATTTTTTAGTTTTTTATTTAATTTTATTTTTTACACTTTTACTTTTGTATGTGTAGTTCAAGAACTGAAGGTTTAATTCCTTACAATTCTGAGTTGGAACAAACTATATGAAAAATTGGAAAACAAAGAGAATTTCACAATTTACAAGAAATGGTAAACACATCACATAATAACATTGATAATCAAACTGTTGAAAATCATCATGTACAAAGACCTTTAATGGATTACACTAACTCTACAACAGATGAAAATTATTTGAGCATACAAACTGCTAATGTAGCGGCTAATTCAAATGATACAAAACAATCAGTTTCGAGGGTTGCCATCGGAGGATCCAAACCTACACCTTGCTAGCTTTTACCAACTATGTGCTACATTTCAGTACGATGGCATATGAAACAACTTTGTTAGACTTAGAATTTTTTCTTTTTCCTTAAAGTTAGAAGCTAAACTGTGGTTAAACTCATTAGCACCAGGATCTATCAGATCTTGGGGAGATTTAGCACAGAAATTTCTAGCTACCTAATTTCCACCTTCAAAAACCGTGAAGCTTAGAAATGATATTATATCATTCACTCAATAAGAAGGTGAGTCAATATACAAAGCTTGGGAATGATTTAAAGAACTCCTTAGGAAGTGTTCACATCACACTTTTCCAGAATGGTTAATTTTTCAAACATTTTATAATGGGTTATTAGGATCCCTTAGTTTTATTATTGATGTTGCTGTTGGAGGTTCTTTAATGTCAAAACCATTTAATGAAGCATATGAATTTATAGAAGTGATGACTACTAACAACTTTCAATGACACTTTGAAAGGGTAAATCTAAATAAAGTAGTCAATGTTCATGAGACTGATGCAATTTTTATTTTGAAATCTCAATTTGTTGCATTATCTAGGAAGCTATACCATTTCATAATGAACTTATCTCAAACACCTTATGTGATTAAGAAAAACTCATTAGGACAATTGATTGAATCTTAACCTTCATTCAAGACTTTCAATGTAATTGATAATTGACCCAATAACCCATATTCTAATTATTATAACCTGGGTTGGAAAAATCACCCTAACTTTAACTGGAATAATAATTCTGTTGGTGGAAATCAACAACGGGGGAATAATTAAACGAACCCATTAGGAAACTGGAACAACCAGGGTGGTACAAACTATAGACCTTCTTATCCTCCTAGCTTTACTAATAACCAACAGATTAAGGAGAAGAAGTTGTTAATAGAAGAACTGGTGTTACAGATGGGGAATCAATTATGAAGTTAGAGTGCTACAATTAGAAAAATTGAGAATTAACTAAGTCAAATTTCTAACTCACTTAACAATAGGCCTCAGGGAACACTTTCTAGTAACATTGAAATTAATCTTAAAGATAAAAAGAAAGTGGAAGATAAAGCAGTCAAGTTGAGAAGTGGTAGACAATTAGATACTAAAGTGAAAAAAGTGATTGAAGTTGAGAGGATCATAATGAGATCTAATTGCTATGGATTATATTTCAAAATGGATTCAAGATGTTGCTTTACCCCATTTTGATGCTCAAAGTGTTGTAAAATTTAAAAAAAAAATTACTAAATTTGGAATGTCATGAGTGATCATTAAAATTGAGGAAAGTCAATTTAAGAACTTTAGAATTGAAACATTAATGAGAAAATATAGAATTAAACATTGAATCTCCATAACATATCAATCTCAAACTAGTGGTTTAACAGAAGTATTCAATCATGAAATTAAAGTCATTTTGGAAAAGACTGTAAATCTTAATAGGAAAGATTGGTTTATTAGATTTGATTCTGCATTATGAGCCTATAGGATTGCTTACAAAAGTCATATAGGAATGTCACCATATAGACTCATATTTGGGAAGGCTTATCAATTATAAATTGAATTAAAGCATAAAGTATTGAGCAATTAAGGAATTTAATTATAACATGAAAGATACTGGTGAGAAATGATTATTGCAGTTAAATGATCTTGATGAAATTAGAAATGAATTTTATGAGAATGCTAGAATTTATTAAGAAAAGATAAAAACAATTGGCATGATTGAAAGATTTTAAGAAATGATTTTTAGCCTAGATATGACATATGAGGTTTTATTATACAATACTCGATTGAAATTATTTGATATGAGATTTTATTATACAATACTCGATTGAAATTATTTCCCATAAAAAATTAAGTTTAGGAGGTTGAGCCATTTATTGGGATGACAGTTTATCCTTATTGTGCTGTCAATATTAAAGATCCAAGAACTAAATGAATAATTAAACTAAACAGACATCGACTGAAACCTTACATTGTGGAAATAAGCCTTTTTAATGAATGGATTCTGATGTTGGTTCAACTAGATTAAAACATTGAATACGTCGGGCTGACAACTTTAAACCAAGCACTTTATGGGAAGAAACTCATAGGTATCTGTGTGGATTGATTTATGATTAGTGTTGTAATGGATTATGTGATGTAGTACTAAGACCTACTAGATGTACAGAGGTGAAAAAATACTAATTTGATTATTAGAATAGGTCTGGGACATGAAAAATTTGATGCAAGGCAAAAAGGCCCTTACTTGGGCACTGGACGCTAGGCACCAAACCTAGCGCCTATGCGTCAGTATCCAGTAAGACAGACACTTAAGTGCAAGAACCTAGTGCTTAGGCGCCACGATTAAAATATGTGGGTAAGACATCCCCTAGCAGTTTTAAACCAATTCTTTCATATTTAAAGCCCCCTTAATCATGTCCCTAGTGATCCAAACTTCAAATTTTAGCCTGAGAGAACAAGCTTTAGAAAGGAATTGAGTGCTAAGTTTTTTTCATTATCCAAATAGAGATTAAAAGTAACAATGGAGTGAATGAGAAAAGGTTTGTGAAAAGTGCCGCCCAACCTTACTTCAATGGCTTTCTAGCACTGACTTTGGAGCAGATCACTGATAAATTAATGAGGATTGAAGAGGGGTTAATTATTCTTTACAACAAGTTGAGCGACATGTATGGAACTCTAATTCAAACACTTCACTTTTTTATCAAGATTATCAAGTAAGTACGTATCACGATAACAAGTGGATCTATGAGAAAATTGCTTCAAATTTTCCTTGTGCTCCTTTATATTACATGTACAATTGCAAATTTCTATCAATCAAAAAGGTGGAGGATAATGGTGCCAACAATTAGTGATCGTTAAAAGGATTATGTTTGTTAGATGTTTGTGATTTCAGATAATGTGTTGACTTTAGTAGTTGGTGTGTTCAGTACTACGAGAGATAGTATTCGTATTGTTATTGGTTTGATCTATTGTAATGCTTTGATGTGTCCATTGCATTAAAACTCATTTGTTATTAATGAAAATGTGTTAAGTTTGTAAGCAATATGGTTTGTTAGAATGTTGGAATGAATGAAAATTTTGAAGTTAGGACTGAACCGATGAAAGTGAGAAGATGTTGGGAAGATAATTGATTAATGGATTGATGTTAAATTAATGTAAATTTTGGTTTAGAGGCCTTAGAATTGCTCTGCCACACTTAAAAAAAAATAATGTAAAATTGGCGCCTAAGTGCCAGCAGTTTGCAAAGCGGGGTGCCTAGGCACCAAACCAGTTGAACCGATTGAGAAGGGAAAAAAACACAATTTAAACTGGACAATCACCATTTTTCACCTTCTACAATCATCTTCTTCCTTTAGTTCGCAAAAGAGACTTCTAGGGCTTCTCATAGCTCAAAATTCTTCACGTTTTATAGCATAAAAACATCAAATTTCATCTTCTCGAGGTTAGATCTACATTTTGGCATAGAAATTTTGTGGTTTTACTATAGATTTTTTCAACAATGAGTGGAGGCTAAAAATTGAGACATTTTGGAATTTTTAGTAAAAAATCCATGGATTGAAGCTTCATTTGCTTGGAAAATACTTGTAGCAGCATTTAGAGCTAATATATGTGATTTATTTTGAATTTTTCCAGATTTGAGACATGGCTCCTAAAACTAAGGGAGGAAAGGGAAAATAAACTTTTGACAACCAAGTTCATGAATTACAAAGCTCAAGATAGATATGATATTTTTTTGTTATCAAGGAAGTTTATTGCGAAGCAAAGCTTTTTGAGTTCTGATGGGGCTGTAAGAAATCTGATTGCTGCTCGACACTGGGAGGTTTTCTGCTACTTCACTGTCATAGCAGTTATTTCAGTTGTGAGGGAATTTTATGTGAATCTACTTGAAGCTCAATAGGATGAGATCTTTTGTAGAGTAAGGGGAGTTCAGTTTACTCCCGAGCCGATCAAAGTGCTATGTGGTTTACGTCCTTCTCTGGACTACTACTATTCGTGGTATGAACCTTTGGAGTCTTAGCTAGATGAGATTATTTCTTACCTTACTGATGAGCTTGGAGTTAAGAAGATCAGGAATGAACACAAGGCAAACTTTTCTTCTTCTACACTCAATGCCTCATCAAAGGCTTAACACAACTTTATTTTTTCTCGACTACTACCCTCAAACCATTTGAGTTACACAACTCATGAGAGAGCCATATTGAACTACAAAATTTAGAAGATGAAACCCATTGATGTTGGCTCTCTCATTTTCAAAGTTATTTACACCTCCGCCAGAACTAGTTCTTCTGCGATTTTGGTTTTTGTTCCCTTCTCTTTACTATCTACGAAGGATCCGAAGTGAATATGAGACTTGGAAGGAACAACTAAAGCAACTAAAGCCTATTGGAAAGGCTAATGCAGATCTTCATGGAAGATCTTGCGGTACAGCTCTGATCTTCCATCTACTTTTACCTCTAAACCTTCTACCTTCAGCGCTATTTCTCCATATCCTTAGACTTTAGAAGAAGTGCCAGATCAAATAATAAAATTTCAATAAGATATGTTTTTGATGCAATGTCAGCTTCAAAATAATGAGGAACATTAGGACCACCTAAAACATTACATGAGAAGGAAGAGTGATTATGAAGCCAGCTTCAACACTGCCTTAGTGACCTATATGTGCGGTACTCATAGTGTTGAGTTTTCTAATAATCCTCACTACCCACCTTTTGAGCATAGAAGTACGATGGATGAGGATGTTTCTGATGATGAGGAGGAGGAGGACTAGATAACATTTACTTTTCTGTTGTAGATCTTACATGTGGATTTTTTTGATTTAGTGACTTTTGATATGTATTTGTGTTAGATTAATATTATTGAACTTCTTTTATTTTTTCATTAATCTTACTCTTACTCCTATTTATTTAGTATTTCCCGTGCATATGAGTAGTCTTCTACTTTGCAATTTTCATGTTATACATGTTGATTTGAGATTTACCACTGCTCAACAGCTATCTTTACTACTTGTGCCTGCACTATTCTCTTATTTAGAATTTTAAAATTTTTCTCTTCGTTCAAGCTTATTATATACTTTAATATTTTACAATATTTTAAAATTCAAGTTTGGGGAAAGGAGAAAAATCTATTGCAAAACTAAACTTTAGTTGTCCTCAATAAATTATATTAAAAAAATTATTTTAACTTAACATGTGGTATGTGGTGTTAACTCTAGATAATTGTATTTCTAATTTTATAAATGTTATAGTAGACTTAAGTAAAAGTTTTTAACAATAAATGGAAATTCTTTAATTAAGATAGTATAAAAGTATATGAACATGTTTTTACTATTCAAAGTAATAAAATTTATATTTTTGGAACACTAAAGATTTTAGAGTTACACTCTTAAAAAGAATTAGAGACTCTATGAAAAATCATTATTGCACTAATACACATTCTTAAGTAAAGAAATGTGAGAAGTTTTTAACTTTAGAAAGATGATAGTGAAGTTCAAAATCATTAAAGGCTATCCAAATATAGTAATCCACACATGAAAATAGAAAAGAAAAGTAAGGAATAAAAAAGATCCTAAAATAAAAAAAACGCAAAATTGAAAGAAAAAGAAGAGAAAAAATGAAAGCATGTGTGGAGAAAAGCTTGATGAGATGCCTAATTAAAAATTGGATTCACTTGAATTATCTTAAAGCAGAAAACTTATTTACCCTTCTAAACTTATTTTTAACTTTTAAAAGTATTAGTTTTTTTACTAATAGAGTTCTCATATAATTTTTTCTGTTAATATTTCTAAAATTCCTTAACTTGAAAAATTGCATGTATTTTTTAAATGAGTAGAAAAGCAGCATTCCTAACTTGATGACTGAATATTCTTATATTTTAATTTTAACCTGAGTTATTGAAAATTTTTCTAAAAGTTTTTCCATCAAATTTATGCAACAAAACTATAAGGTTCTTTAAGTGAAACCTACGAGCATAAGTTCTTATAATTGGTTTACATAATACAAGGGTTACTTGAGGACATAACGTTTAAGTTTGAGCGATTAGACACACCTCAAAGTTACCTATTTTTATATGTGTATTTCATGTTAATTTTTAATGGTATTACACTTTAATAAAAAGTATTTTGTGTGTTTTTGATTTCAGATACAAGAAATGGAGTTTATGAGCAACAGGTGCAAAACTGGAGGAAAAATTGGTCAAATGAAGCCAAAGAAAAAAAAAAGGTAACCTGGCGCCTAGGCACCATGTAGTCTGGATGGTTGGTGCCAAGGCGCAGCGGTTGGGTGCCTAGGCGCCAAAAATGGTTAGGCCACGATACATGGAATTTTTACAAATTTTGAAAAGGCGCCTTAAGTGACTCTTTGTTATTTTTAGAGCTCTATATATAGAAGAAATTTTACACATCCAAGGAGAGAGTAAAAGAGAGAAAAGTTGTTTTGGGTAGGTTAGGCCACCATAGAGTGAGTTTCGTGATTGTAAGTGTTTGTAGAGTCTTTTGGAGTCATGTACAGTTAGGAAACTTCAAAGGATTTCTTGGGGAAGAGTTTGAGATAAGTTTTTCTATTTGTGTTTAAGATTTATCTTGTAAACTTTTTTTTTAATATATAATGTGTTTTTTTTATTATCCTCAAGTTTTCTGAGTAGTTTTCTTTTCTTTCTTCCTTGCAATAAGAAGTAATCATGTGTGGTATTAAAATAATTTGAAGGTTTCATTATATTCCAATAATTGTAATGGTATTTTCAACGATTCCTCATTTACTTTACAAACTGGTCATTTGTGATGTTAAAATTTGTTGGGAAATATAATGACCCCAGAGGGCTATGATTTCACCAACTAGCGAGTATCATACTAAACGTTAGATGGAGAGAATGCCACGTTCAAGGGGGAGTGAAACATGGAGATATGTTTTGATGGGCTTAGAATTAATTATTCTAGAGTGATAGGCTAGAATCTTTATTAATTTGGTATTAGTTGAGAACCTGAATCCCAAGTAGGTCTTACAGAGAGGGCACAGTGGGTAATTTGGAAGTGAGAGGCTAGAATCTACTCAGCACTTCCATATAATCAGGAACTCAACTTAAGATTAGCCAATTTTCTTTATCCACTCGAAAGAGGGTAAAGAATAGGTTTGCTCCTATTTATCACAAAACCTCATTTTCATTATTAAGCATTTGATTCCTACATTGATTACAATCTCTTTGCAAGGGGAAAGACATTTTATTATAATCAAAATTTTTTACACATCTTTAATAGAGAAACTTTACATTTACTTTTAGTTTTAATTTAGAAGTAGCAACCTTAGTTACTCCCTTTTACAAACAGTTTGATATTATTTTCTTAGAAATTTAGTTTACAATTTAAGAAGAAATATTTTTAAGTTAGCATAGTAATTCCTTTTTTCCTTGTTGGTTAAATACTGGGTTTTTAAAGAAAACACTAAATTATTCGAAACCATATGTATACTTGCGCAGTACCCCTAGTGTGTAAGTAATTAATCAATTTTATATCATATTTTTTTTGCACACTAGGCGCTGAATATAAATTTGGTCAATTTTTTTGTCAACTTTTAGAATATTAAAATCTGCGTAATTGTGGGTGGGTTCAGCTTACCCTTGTAAACAAAATATCTTTTTATTTTCACATTAAAGTAGAGATAAGCATGTAATTACACACATTGAACTCCCTCTCTTATAGATAGGGGAGAAAATACTTCAGAGAAGGCTAATGAAGAATCCATTTTGCTATTCATATCTCTTTGTTGCTCTCTCTCCCACTTTTTCTCTCTGGTCTCACGCTCTTTTCCTTGGGTATGATTCACAGACAAATCAGGGTTCAACATATATATACATACATACATACATAAAGATGTTTATAATTTATCTTTCACAATTCTCAAGCAAGCTCTCATTTACATTTAAGCTGTCATAATAAAATGACTGCTTAAATATGCTTAGTTTCACAGGCATTCAATTGAGATTCCAAAAATCTTATGTTATTATTCTCCAAAAAAAATTCTCAGCAGGCACAAATCTTGAAGCACATTGGAGTTAGAAGCCTCAAGAATCAAATTAGAAAATACCTATACTCCAATGCAAATGAAGTTTCTTGATAAGATGAGTTAGCTAACATCAAACATAGCTTGATTTGAGCCCAAGTATGCATAGATCATGTGCTTAAAGTATAATAAGAATATATGATGTATATTTTGGGGAACTAGATAATCTCCAAATTTGACAAGTTTATGTCAAGTGAGTGTCTCGACGACATGAATTACACAAGCCTAAAGTCAGGTTATTTTGACATCATTAAGACACTTAGATGCTCATAAAGTTACATCCAATCAAAAGAATCACCATGGGCTGTCTGATAAAGGGGTTAAGATTCAAGCAGAAATTACGGAGAACTCCACACGAATAATTTATAAATAGAACACAACTCTCTTTATTAAGAGACACCTAAACCTAGAGGAGAACGTTAAAGGAGCTCCAATTTAATGAAGGTTCCAGAGCTCCACAACCAGATCATCACTGTCTGGCCCTCACAACTGCCCGACCAAATTTTCTTTGGCCAATGGACCACTGTCATTTGGCTAGCACTGTCGAATTACTGCCACGTGACCACCACCTTCATCTCCACTAGGTCATGCCATTTGGCCTTTGTTGCCACCAAACCATAATTGTGTGAACACCACTGTCACCACCATTAGACCACAATCATCTCACCACTATCGCATTGCCAAAACACTATTTCATTACCACCATGATCACCACCACATGACCATAAATGTTTGGCTGCTGCACGATCGGCCCATGATACACCAAAATAATATGTTGTTTAAGTATACATTTTATGTTTATTTTCGGTGATATTGCAATTTAAACAAGGTTATTTTCATATTTCAGTTGCAGGTATATCAATTTTAGGTATTTTGAGCAAAAGTAGCAAAAAGGACAAAATTTGGAGTCAAAACAACGAAGTTTGGAATTCTGGCGCATGATGTGCCATATTGGCGCCAGATGCACTGGATCGATGCCTAATGCGCCAAAGCCTAGAACAGTGTGGTCTTCAACAAACTAGGGCATGATCTGTCACATTGGCGCCAGATGTGCCATTTGACAGAGAGTTGGCGTGCCACATTGGCGCCAGATGTGCCATTTGATAGAGAGTTGGCGCATGATACACCAGATTTAGCGTCACATGTGCCAGGGATGATTTTTTGCTAATTAAGGCGGTTTGAGACAAATTTTACCCAAATTTTTAAAGGGACACTTGTTCTAAACACCCCTTGGGGTGATTCAATGCATCTAGACACTTTGGAAGGTTCTTTTATGAAGGGATATGTTTCTTGGATCAATAGACATGTCTTTTGAATTCAGAAGAGTTGACTTTTGGATAGAATTTATGAAGGAATTTTGAATTATTTTTGGAGAGAAGTCTAGGGCTTGAAGAAGAGGAAGAGAGGTGGAAGGTAAGAAGAGTTTTGGCGAGTGGTGTGTGGCGAGGAGGAGAGTTAGATAGAGAGAGAGAGAAATTAAAGGGCTTGAAGATTTTCTTCAAGGATTGTAAGAGGAGAGGGAAGGTGGGAGATTTCTTCTTCATTACAATTATAAGAGAGAATTGAGAGTGCTTGTAAAGAGAGAAAGACTTGGAAAAAACTTCTAGGAGTTTACTTGGGAAGGATTGTGAGATAAGTTGTGTCTTTTATTTATTTTGTGTTGTAAACTTATTTTTATAAATGAAATGTGTGTTTTGTCATGTCCTTCTCTTTAGTTCTGAGTATTCTTCTTTATCCTTCTCCCTACTTTGAATCTGATTTTGTGAAGAATTGATTTTATTTTATATGCTTTTAAATGTCAATAATTTGTTATGATTTGAACTTTGATCTTCATTTACTTTTCAATCTAGCCAATTAAAATATTAAAATGTGTTGGGAAACATATGTTCCAAAAGGGCTATGATTTCTACAACATGGGGAGAATCACATTTGATTTATGAGAGAGTATTTAGAGTTTTTCATCTATGGAATTGGGTGCAAATAAATAGAGAAATATACTTTGTTGGGTGCAGAATTGGAGATTTTAATGTGACAGATTAAAAACCCCAATTTGGTCCAGTTGATTGGAAACTGATGTGAGATTGTTAGCCCTTAGGGGAGGGAGAAGTGAGAGCTTTGGAGTGGCAGGCAATATCAACTTCTAACCCCAGAATTAGGGACCAAACTCTGAATTAGTTATTGTTCTTTATGCACTCAAAAGAGGGTAAGGAATAGGATTGCTCCTATTTGGCACAAAATATTAATTATCTATATTTTTAAATGATTTTAAGTTCTTCACAAACCATATACTCATTGTAAAGGGGAACGATGCTTTCTTAAATTTTAACTTTTTGTCACAACATCTTAGTTTTATTTTTTGTAAATTTAATTTTAAAAGTTCAGCATTTAGTTTAGTTAACATTATCTCTTAACTGCATTTTAATTAGCACTTTGAGGAAGGCACCTCATAATTATCGTTGTTTACTTTACTTTTTGAGTTTTTGTTCATAATATCTTACATATATTTATATTTGTGTTTTCCTAAAGTCTGTGTATTTAAGAAAAGAATTTAAAAAACATCTTTGTTTACCTAATTTTATGGAAGAATTGAGAATTTTTTATCGAAATCAAAAATGCAAATTTTTGGAATTGGTGCATGATGCACCACATTGGCGCATGAAACGCCAAATTCCAGAGTGTCGGCGCATGATGCACTACGGTGACAAAAATGGCTAAAACCATTTCAAAAGGTAGTTTTTTGGGCAATTTTTGGTGGGTTCTTCTCTTTAAAACTCCCAAAAACTGATTCCAAATTCCATTTTAAGAGGGAAAACAAGAGAGGAGTGATTAAATTTCAATTTCAATGGCGTCCCACTCTAAAAATTCAACTAGATTTAGAATTTTCAACTAGAGAAAGTTCATCAGTTTCTATGCGTAGAAGTTTCCTGTTCTAGTAAAGAAGAAGCTAAACAAAGAAAAGGGGTTTGTGAATCAAGGATTCAATACACTGAGTACTCGAGTTGAAGAGAATATTGCGCAAAGAGGTTAGGAAGTGCTTTGTTACACTACTATCGCCATAGTTGTCCCTATGGTGAAAGAGTTTTACTCAAATCTACATAGAATCAACCAAGAATTTGCTTATGTGCGAGGCAGGATTTTTGGAATTCACTCCTTCAGAAATAAACGAGATGTTTATGATTGAAAATGTGTCTATCAGCCATTACACAAATTTTATATGAGTGAACTTTATGGGTACCTTAATGATGATGATGCAAATTGGGAGCTGAGAGATGATGGGAATGTAAGTTTTTCATAATCGTTGTTAAATCATGTTTCTAAGGCATGACACTTCTTTATTGTATCGAAATTACTACCTACTATGAAAATCACTAAGGTAACTAAGGAGAGTGCTATTTTCTATTTTAAATTATTTTTTAAATTATTGTATTCAAACCAGAAAACCTATTCATATTGGAGCAATCATTGTAAAATCAGTTTTGAGTTTGATTATTAATGGGTATCCAACCGGACTTGGACATCCATCGATTATTTTCTTACTTTGCAGCCAATCACAAGTACCTTACGAGAGTTGGGAAAAAATGTTTCTTCCTTGGAAGCTAGTGGATCCAGAAGTCTATTACAAAGTATTGGAATAAGAGATGAAAACGATATGAATGTATTGATGGACCGGGGATCCCAGAATTCATCACATATTTAACCTTACTTCAGTTCTAATATACTTTTAGAAAGGGTCAAGAAGTTAGAAAAATAGGTGCAGAATCTTATACATACAATGGGGAATATTTATGAAATGTTGGATCAGTTAGATTGGATACTTAAAGAATATTTTGAGCATACTGGTCGTATTGAAGATGGCTTTGTACGTATGTTCAAGAAACATGCTTGGATTGAGGAGGATTTGATTGATGAGTTACCTTGTCGACCCTTCTACAACTTGTATGTGCACTACCAACGTAGGGAGATATCCAAGAGGATGAGAATGAAAGAGATGTTTAAACTTAATCTATGCATGGAACGTTTTATTTTGTACTACTTCCGTTAGTAGTTTGATGTGTTGGATTGTATTTACTTTTATTGTTGAACTATATCGATGTTAGCGTTTGGAATTTTGATGTTTATATTTTAGTGTTAAGATGTTTTGGTTAGCTTTGAACACTGAAATAGATGTTTGTTGGCTTGATAAATGTTAGTTTGTAATAGAAAAGATTTTATATAAAAAAGTGAATTTTGTGTTGTTTGTGAAAGATGGATGTTAGAGTAATGTTTAATTATTCTTATAAAATTTCATTTGAGTTAATTAGAGGTAGATGTAAAGCGGTACAGAGTAGATTTTCACAGAAAATGAAATCTGAAAAAATTAAGGCGTTGGTGCATGATGCGCCGATTTACAGAGAGCCGACGCATAATGCGCAAGATTTGGCGCATGATGCGCCAAATTCCCAAAAATGTCAGATTACCTAAAAAACCACAAAAATCACACAGTAAACTCCATTTTTACGGCTTGGGTCGTCTCCTACACCTAAATCTTGACATAGAGCTTCACATTTAGCGCGATCGAAAAGATTTCAGAGGCTAAAAATCATAGATTTCATCTTCTCTTGGCAAGAGCTTCACTTTAACTTAAAAAGTTTTTATTTTCACCATGGATTTTTTCTACATTGTGGAAATCCAAAAATTGGGATTTTTGATGAAAATACTTGAAGAAAACTCATGGTAAAAAGTTTCCTACCAAATAATCTTACTTGGAGAGTTAGATTTTTTATTTTGTAATTTATTTGGAATTTATTTGAATTTTGGTAGAATTTCAAATGGCTCCACAAGTAAAGAGAGGAAGGACAGATGAGTTTGATGTAGAAAGATTTGTTAATTTGAAGGCCCAAAACAGTTATAACACTTAAATTGAATCAAGACGATTGGTTCGAGAACGGGCATTTGCTAACCCGGGTGGCGAGATCAAGAGATTGATTGTGGGCAGAATTTAGGAACAGTTTTGCTACTTTACTCAAGTAGCGATTGTACCAATAATACGGGAGTTTTATGCCAACTTGAGATTCACTGATGACAATCACATTCTAGTGAGAGGCAAGCAAGTTGAATTTATTGTCGAAAGGATCAATACTTTCTATGGACTAAGGAATGTATTTCATGATAAATATGTTGCATTCATGATCACTGATTTATCACTGGATGAAGTGATTGCCTTCCTGACTGATGGAAAAAGAGAATGGAGGATTAAAAATAATAAGATAGTTAACTTCTCCGCTACCTTGTTGACTAGTCAGTCAAAGGTATGACACCACTTCATTTTTTCTAGATTAATCCCAACAAATCATCTTGCCGATGTAACAATGGATAGAGCTGTGTTGAACTAATGCATTCAGAACATGAAAGCAATAATTGTTGGTGCTCTTATAATTCATCATTCATGGAGCATAGCTAAGAGCTCTACAACTAGTGGTTTGGGTTACCCTGCCCTGATTTTCACTCTTTGTTAACAATCATGAGTAGAATCTCATAGAAATGAAGAAAAAGTACAACAAAAAAATCCTATTGGGAATTATCATAGAGTTGAATCATTTGTTGAATCTAGGGTGGAAGAAGTGATAGACCCTCTACATCAGCTGTAGGGGCATCTATTTCTCTCCCCGCATCATTAGAAATCATTATGGGCTTACTCATGATTGAACAATTGAATATAGTAAATATTTAGAATAAGATTGGAGAGATTGGAGAAAGAAATGCTTATAATGATGAGTATCGACAGAGGAAAGTTCAACATGATATAGCTTTTGAAGATGCTATTGTGAGGTATCTTAGGGGTGAATACAGTGTGGAATTTTCTACTTGCCCCAGTTTTACTCCATATGCTCCTATTCATGATTAAGAAGAAGAAGAAGAGGAAGAAGAAGATGATAATGAGGAAGGTGATGAAGATTGATAATTTCTGGAATTTGTTTTGTTTAGTTGTTTATTTGTAAATACTAAATAATTTTTAAATACAGTGTGGAATTTACTTTTTTCTTTCACCAAATAAATTTTATAATAAAAAATTTGTAAACACTTAAAAACTTAAGTTTGAGGGAAGAAAAATTCTTTTAAAAACAAGTAAATTAAATTTTATTTGTCTTTAAGTAACAATATTTTTAAATTAATTCTACATGACATGGGATATTAAGATTAAACTTTAAATGACTATACCCAAGTTTATGAATATTATGGTAAATTTAGGTAATAATTTTTAATAATGAAGGTCAATTATAATGTTGATATTTGGTATGATAAGATAAGACTAAGTATTTCTATTTAAAGTAAAGGAAATTATATTTTTGAAGTAGTAAGAATTTTAGAGATCCATGTAAGAAGAAAAGAATGAGGCTTTATGAAAATCATACGCTAATATGAATTTATAAAGTGAAGAAAGGTAAGGAGTTTTGACTTCAAGAAGAGGACAGTGAAGTTCAAAATTATTAAAGACTATCTAGATATAACAATCCTCACTTGAAAAAGAAAAAGAAAAGAAAGGATTGCAAAGATCCTAAAAGAAAAAAAAAAGAGAAATAAAATAAAAATAAGTGAGGAGAAGCTTGAGGAGATGCCTAATAAAAAATTGGCTTCACTTAAAATAACTTAAAGAAAAAGCTTTATTAAATTTTATAAACTTATATTGAATTATTAGTAGCATTATTAATAAAGTTTTCTTGAAGTTATTTTTCATTTGAATATTCTAAATGACCTTGATAAGACAAATTGCAATTCTTCTCAAAATAAATAGAGATGTAGAAATCTTAAAATTGACTACTAAGTATTCTTATACTTAGAATTTGTATCTAAGTTATTAAAGATTTTTCTTAAATTTTACTATTTTATTTATTTAACTAAAGTATGGAAGTTATAAGTTAATCTCTATCCTAAGTCATACACTTTAATATTATAAAAGTGTCACTTGAGGACAAGTAACATCTAAGTTTTGGGGATTTTGATACAACAAAATAATATGTTGTTTTAAGTATATATTTTAAGTTTATTTTTAGTGATATTTCACATTAAATAAGGGTATTTTTATTTTTTTTGTTGCAAGTTATCAATTTTAGGCATCTGGAGCAAAAGTATCAAAAATAATAAAATTTGGAGCCAAACTAGCGAAGTTTAGACTTCTAGCGCATGATGCACCAAATTGGTGCTAGATGCGCCATTTGATAGAGAGTTGATGCATGATGCACCAGATTTGGTGACAGATGCGCCAGGGATGACTTTTTTTGGATTAAGGCAGTTTGAGATGAATTTTGCATGAATTTTCAAAGGGACACTTGTTCTAAACACTAATGCATCTAGACACTTTTGAAGGACACTTTTGAAGGTTCTTTTATGTTTGGAAGGTTCTTTTATGATGGGATATATATCTTGGATCAATGGACATGACTTTTGAATTCAAAAGAGTTGAAGACAGAATTTAGGAAGGAATTTTGAATTATTTTAAGAGGAAAGTCTGGGGCTTGAAGAAGAGGAAGAGAAATTTTTAGAGGAAAGTCTGGGGCTTGAAGAAGAGGAAGAGAAGCAAGAGGAAAGAAGAGTTTTTGGGAGTGGTTTGCAGTGTGAAGGAGTGTTAGAGAGGGTGAGAGAGAGAGAAATTCAAGGGCTTGGAGATTTTCTTCAAGGATTGTAAGAGGAGAGTGTCGACATAATTTTATTTAAAGAGTTACTGGTTGGAAGTTGTCAGTCGCGGAAATTGGAATCCCGTCACCCGCTTCGGAAAGACATCTTATTTGTGTATATATATATATCCGGCGTTTAGGTTGGCGGCGCTCCTTTCAGCTGGTGAGATCTCTCCAACACCCTCTCCTGCGTTACCTCTGCTTATTTTACCCTCCTTACCTTTTGATTTCAACGTTTCTGTGATTTTTGGACTTTTATTCCTTCTTGTTCTTTGGATTTTTGGTGATCTGGATTTTAAGGCTAGGTTTTGGTTTGTTATTTTTATCGCCTTTTTGGTTTTGTTTTGTCTTATTTGTTTCTGTTGAGATTTATTGATTTGGATTGTTGAGTTAAGCTCTATTTTTGTTTCACGCTTCGCATTGTTTGGAGCAAATTTTTGGCCTTTAAGGCCCCTTCCTTTGCTGAAGCCCTTGTGGGTGGTTCCTGCTCCAAGATAGGAGATACTGGGCTTTTCCCCCACTCATTTTATGCTTCTTTGAACTATAACACTGATTTTGATTATATTCAAAAAATAGGGGAAAAAATGGTAAATTTCCAATTTATGTTACTGAGGACGAA
Source organism: Phalaenopsis equestris (assembly GCF_001263595.1). Classification (NCBI taxonomy): domain Eukaryota; kingdom Viridiplantae; phylum Streptophyta; class Magnoliopsida; order Asparagales; family Orchidaceae; genus Phalaenopsis; species Phalaenopsis equestris. The sequence goes on along the minus strand of NW_018164561.1, from coordinate 13,647 downwards.
TCTAACACTTTAGCTTCTTCAGCAAAGCATGTTCTAATTGGCAAATTCATTCTCGGACTACCAAAGCTTGACTTAGTTAAATAGGATTTTGACTCTATGAAATTAACGGGATTTTGGAAATTTGGTGTGTTGGATGGGAGGCATATCCTCATTCAACTATCCAATGACAAGGATTACAATAAAATGTTTTGTTGTCATTTTGTCAAGATCGATGGGAAAGCTATGAAATATTAAAGTGGTTAATTGATTTTGATCCCAAATCAGAACCGCCTATTATTCCAATTTGGTTGTGTTTTTCTGGGCTTCAATTTCACTTGTTTAATCATGAAATACTTTTCTCTCTTGTCGCTGCTTATGGCAAGCCTTTAAAATTGGATGGCCCCACTTTCTTGTTGAGCAGACCTTCGGAAGCTAGGGTTTTGGTTGAGCGTGATATTACTTTACCATTTTGCGATGAGATTTGAATAGGGTCCAAACATAGAGGCTATTGGCAGAAAGTTGAATTGGAAACTCACTCACCATATTGTACTCATTGTAGTATGTTTCTACATATCGCTTCTCAATGTTTTCATCTACATCCACATTTGAAAATTAGGCACACCCCTCCACACCATCTGATCCCTAAGATTGAAATTGAGAATATTATCCCCTCTTCCTCCTGTATTGATGATACTAATCATAAGGAAGGTCCTGTTGTGGGAATTAAGATTTCTAATATTGTTGATACAAGTGAGCCTTTGCATAAGTCTCCTCATGGTACTAGTGCTGATCACTTTGAGCAAAATCTTTTACAGGTTTCTACCCCTCATGTTACTACTGCTGATAAACAAAGCAAAATCGTTTACAAATTTTTCCTTCCACCAACGATAATATATTGATTAAAAACATTGAGAAAGAGTCGGATATTATTGATTAAACCAAAGAAGGCCTTGATGAGGGAATTGTGATTACTGAAAATATTAATAGTTGTGAACCTACTGTTATGTCACCTCATGTTATGACTGTTGTTTCATATGTTACACAGACGCTGTGCACATTCTTAAGGAAGAATGGTTAGTGAAAAAATGAAGCAAAAAGAAAAATAAAATGAAAAATGAGCTTTTACATCTCAATCGTGAAAATATCATTATTAATGATAAATATCATTCCAATAGTGAAATATTCAACATTCTTCCTAGGGCTTCTAGAAGGGGTGTTTTGAATAATCATGTTTAATGTTATGGTTTGGAATATTAGGGGAGTGACAGACCCTACCTCCCTTAATAGACAAACACTTATGCAGGGTCAATAAGCTTTCTATCTTTGCTCTTTTAGAACCATTGGCCTCTATAAACAAAGAGAGAATTCTTAGGAATTTTAAAAATTATAAGCACTTTTGTAATACGAACAAAAAAATATAGATTTTTCGAACAAAAAAATCTGGATTTTATGGAAGCATAACATTGATCTCAATATTGTCGGAGATGATAATCAATTTGTTTTGTTTTACTTTAAATTGGACGCTTTCTTCTCTTGGACCACCTTTGTATATTCTAGCTCTTTATTGCCTAAAAAATTATAGCTTTGGGATAATCTTCTGCTTATGGGAGAGTATCTTAAAGAGAACTGGTTTGTTGGCAGAGATTTCAACATTATCATGACACCCACGGAAAGGAAGGGTGGTCGTTGTACGGATCCCAGGATTATTGGTAAATTTTGTGATAAAATTGCTAAGGCGGGCCTCATTGACTTAGGCTTCTTGGGAATTCCTTTTACTTGGAGGAGAGGGAATCTCTTTCAACGGCTAGACCGTCACTTGGGTAATCAGTCCTTTCTTAATTATCTTTACATTGCTAAGGTGCAACATTTAAGTCACGTTGGTTCTGATCATAATCTCATTTTAATTTCACTTGCTTTTACAGCTAAACCTGCTTCATATCATTTTAAATTTCTAAATATCTGGACTTCTCATGACACCTTTTTAAGTACTGTTAGGCAATTTTGGAATAGTAACAGAATTGGCGACCCCTGGTATGTGCTTTGGCAACTTCATAAGTAGGTTGCGGCTAAGCTGAGGGGATGGAACTTTGATACATTTTGCAATATTCATAACAAGGTCAAAGAAGCTCAAATAATAGTAGACAGTCTCGGAGGGGACACTTCTCCTTCTCCAACTATTGTTGTTGAGTTAGCTCAAGCGCATGCTACTCTTTTGGGAGCTATCTTTTTGGAGGAAAATCTTTTACGGCAGAAAGCCAATGATATCTATTTTAAATGTGGTGACAGGAATACTAATTATTTCCATGCTTCAATAAAGCACAAAATAAATTTGAATTCCATTTTAAAAATTAAATCGATGGATGGCAGAACTCTAACGGATAAGGATGATATTGGTAACAATGTCGTTGATTATTTCTCTAATTTGTTATGTTTTAATACGCAGTTGCTCAATATTGATTCTGATATCTTCGCAATGGACCATCAGTATACCTCTAACATTTCACTAAATGATATTCCGACTGAGCAGAAGATTTTCGTTATATTCAAGGACATTAATAGTAATAAAGCGAAGGGTCCTGATGGTTTCACTTCTCATTTTTATGTTTCATGTTGGGAAATTATTAAAGGGGATGTTACTAAGGTCATTCAGAGTTTTTTTCAGGGGATTGATCCTGGGAAATATTTTACTTCCTCTCTCATTGTGCTCATCCCGAAGGGGGAAGGTAAAAGTAGTTCGGATAAATTCTGCCCTATATCCATCACCATTGTTATCTCTAAAGTCATAAGCGTGCTCATTGTCGTCAAATTGCAAACTCACCTCAATAACATTATTTCTTTACAATAATCTGCTTTTATTAAAGGAAGAGAGATTACAGATAATATCATTCTTGCTCAAGAACTTCTCCAAGATATTAATAAAAAGTGTAGAGGTGGCAACATGGCGGATAAACTTGACATTAAAAAAGCTTATGATACTTTAAGCTGGGATTTCATTATCAATATTCTTCATGCTCGTGGTTTTCATGAAAATTTCTGCTCTCTTACTAAAAGATGGCTGATGGGCAATCACTATTCTATTCTGGTTTACAACACTTCTTATGGTTACTTTTCGGCTCAAAGGGGCATCAAGAAATGCGTTCCTCTATCCCCAACTATTTTTATTATTGTCTTTGACTATTTCTCTCATTTTGATTAATAATCTGCAGTTGAACAAACCTTATTCCCAATTTTCACATAAATCCTCCATCTTCGTTAGCCATTTGGCCTACATGGATGATGCTATTATTTTTACTAATGCTGCTAAACCTTCCTTGAAGGCCCTTATACAGGTTTTGAAGAAGTTTCAAGACAATTCTGGACTTTGTTTCAGTAAAGAAAAATGTCAATTATACTTCAGGAAGCACGTTAAACATCCTATTCTTACTTGGGCTACCTCTTTTACTGGCTATCAAGTTGCCACCACGCCCCTCAAATATTTGGGGGTTCATTTTCTTTGGGGACGTCAAAAGCAAACTCAATTCGATGATGTGGTTGATAAAATCAACCAAAAAATTAATGACTGTAGGAAGTCTTTTTTCTCTAATAGTGGGAGGGTGTCAGCACTATTTTTGGTGTGGGGTTTGCCCATAAGAAGCTGTCGGTCATCGGAATTGAAATCCCGTTGCCCGCTTCGGAAGGACGTTTTAAAAAATTTTAGTTTTGAAAAAGATGAAGTCAAACTGACCCCATAATTTTCATA
>NW_018164561.1:8842-9887 GCF_001263595.1 Phalaenopsis equestris | reverse complement strand
CACAAGAGTTGAGGGTGAGGCTCGATCAAATAGTTTATCTTTCTTTAGTTAAGGTATTGTGATCCTATATGATATATCTTTAGGTTTAATAAATATAAATGATCTAACGAAAAGTAGAGTTTTCATAAAGTTCAAATGTATTCATATATCTCAATGCATTGAATGACTTTTTAGTTAAAAAAAAAAATAATAATAATAATAAAGTATGAACTTAGAGAAGCTAAAAGAGAGATCCCTCCAAGAACTTAGTGTATAAAAGCTTATTCATTATTCCATTGTTTTTTTCTTCTCGTGTTCCTTTATGAATGGGCTCCATTGAAACATCCTAAAAGGTCATTGTTTAGATCATTGTCTCTTTGCTATTGTCTCTTCTCACCATTTAAAGTTCTTAAAATTTTAAATATAAATTTACCCTTACATAGTTATTTTTTGGAGGGGTAGCTAGACAACATTATTTGGTTGTGTTTGTTGCACTAATGATTGATATTTGTTGTGTGATTTTTAATGACAATCTTTTGTGATGCCTATCATGAATCTTCTTATGACCTTAATAATTGAGTAAATATTTTATAAATGTTGCATAATATATATTTAAATGTCAAGGAATTTGTAGCAAACTGGTATGCTGAGAAAAAAACTCTATGATAGAAACATTAGCTCCTTTTAAATACTTGTTGTTGTAGATCCTCTTGTTGTTAAAGATGGTCGGGCTGCCCACCATATATGCTCCAAGCTCCTCGTTGTAGCAGAGTTCAAGTTTTCTAGGTCATTTGGTTATAATGTCAAATGAGGTGCCTTATGGTTAAAGTTCTTTAAATTTTATTATGGGCATATTAAAGTTGATTAAAGCGACACCAGTCAAGATCCCACGTTTCCATTGTCCCAACACCACTATTTTCTATTAAAATCACTTAGTCCAAATGAATTTACTAAACTCAACTTAATGCGTTCCATAATTTCATTTAGACCGTGGAAAACCTCGTTAGCAACCGTAGGTTACCTCCTCCGAGGGTTCCCGATCTTCCAATAGAGACGTTTTAATTTA
>NW_018164561.1:0-5919 GCF_001263595.1 Phalaenopsis equestris | reverse complement strand
TCACCTAGGTCTTAAGGGCTTAGTAGTAATCTAAATTAAATCAATACTGATTAAATGACGATTAGAAAAACAAACACAATTAAAATTAAGACATCTTTCAAACACTACAAACCCAATTAGGACCAAAATTTGGCTAAGTGGTCCAATAACACTAAGTTGCCTCTTTAAGGGTCTTCGCCCACATAATATTCAAAATTAAATTACAAATGATAATTACCTTACTCTTAGGGTTGATTGATACATCAATGTTCATTGAGCATTAGGGTGTTCATAGGATGAATTATTAAGCAACATAATCAGTTTAAATGAGCTCGAGGCTTCTCACCAGGTGATAAGAGGGAAGCATGGACCTGCTTCTTCATCTTAACCTGTTGGATAACTCGGAGAGCCACTAAGCTTAATATGTTTTGCTTAACAAATATCATCCTTAATCAAATTAATAAGGACCCACCAAGACATGACCTATAGGTCGTCAAAATTTTACTTCCTTGTTCCATGTAAACTGCCTTAACATGCCTTTTGAGTTTCAGGTGGTGGAACGAGAAGACTCGTCAGGTGTGCTTTTATAGTTTTCAGCGCCATCTTTCTTGTAATTTTATGCTATAATTTTATGCTTATACAAACTTGCATGCTAAAAAATAATGTCACCATTCATGAAAACTAAAATTATCAGGATAACCATAAAACCAAAACCAAAACCAAAACCAAAACTCAAACTAAAATCAACCAAGATAAAAATCACCTCCACGACATTCAAAATATAAAAAAATTCAAAATTTAATCATAAACATCACACAAAACTATAATTGCAACTAAATTAAGATGTCTCTATCGGATGATTGGGAATCCCTCGGAGGAGGTAACCTATGGTTGCTAATGAGGTTTCCCATGGTCTAAATGAAATTATGGAACTCATTAAGTTGAGTTTAGTAAGTTCATTTGGACTAAGTGAGTCCAAAAGAAAATAGTGGTGTCGGAATGAGGGAATCGTAGGATCCTAACCGGTGTCACTCCAATCAAATTTAATATTCCCTTTTAAAGAACTACAACCATATGGCTACCTGATTCTGACATCATAACTTGACACCTTAGAAAACTCAAAATCGTCACAGCAAGGAGCTTGGAGCTAGCATTGTGGGTAGCACGACCATCTTTAACAGCAAAACTTGTCTTCCCTAGCTAAACCAATCTTCCTTCCTTAGTTCGAGGTTGCTTCCTTATGCAACGTAAATTCTCACCTTATCTTTAGGCCTTTGTATAACCCTGTTATACAATATAAGCCCTAACTCGTCTTAGGATTCCGAGGTTGTCGTTTGTCAGGACCTAAATCTTCACATCTTCCAGGCTATTTGTGTGATCGTTTCACACGAATGTAGACACTAACTAATAAAATTGATAGGATGAAACACCTAAATATTTTTCATCAAGATGAAGCTAAACATTAGGATAGCTTGGGAAGTCACCGAGGTTCTCCTCTGGATCCATGACATCCCCTAGTTCTTCCTCCTTTGGACTCTACAATATAATGTTACAAATTTGAACCAATCCCCTTTTACACCTCTATGTCCGATCTCATTCATAAGTTCTACAATAGGGGCTTGCCCTTATAGGATGCATGTCCGAACCCAGCTTAATATAAACCTTATTTAATTCTTTATATTAAACAGGGGAACTTGTCGGAAAATACTAAGGAAAATACTAAGGTATTGCAGACCAAATGGATGTCATATATCTCTTAGTTTGTTTGATCAAGCCTCATCCTCAAGTCTTGTGTTTATCCTTCGGGATAGATACAGGATTTGAGGTACAGTGCTATTTCATTTAAACTATGAAAAATATGGGGTCAGCTTGATTTCATATTTTTCTAAAACTAAATATATATGTAAATTAAAACATTCTTCCGATGCAGGCGACGAGATTTCGATTTCAGTGACCGACAACTTCTTACGGGCAACTCCTCCAACCAAAAATAGCGCCGACACATGCATAACATTCTGCACTTCTTTTTTTATCTTCTTGATTTTTTTTGAAAGTGCGTTCAAATTGAAGTAAGGTTGAATAGGTGATGAATTCTGGGATGCTTGATCCATCAGTGCATTCATATCGTTCTCATCTCCCATTCCAATACAGTTACAATAGATTTCTGAATCCATCGACTTCCAAGGAAGAAGCACTTTTTCTCAACTCTCGCGAGGTACTTGCAATTGAATGCATAGTAGGAAAATAGTGGATGGATATCCAAGCCCAGTTGCAGATCCATTAACAATCAAAACCAAAATTGATTTCATAAAAAGTTCTCTAATATCAATAGGTTTTCTAGCTCGAATACAATAGTTAAATACAATAGTTCAGAATAACACTCTGTTTAGTTACCTTACTAATTTTCATAGTAGGAAGTAACGAATACAATAGTTCAAAATAACACTCTGTTTAATTACCTTACTAATTTTCATAGTAGGAAGTAATTTCGATGCAATAAAGAAGTGTCATGCCTTAGAAGCAGGATTTAACAATGATGACTAAAAACTTACATTTACATCATCTCTGGCCTCCCAATTCGCATCTTCATCCGTAAGGTATCGATAGAGTTCATTCATGTTATCTCTCGTAGGGGGAAATTTATGTAATGGAAGATAGGCACGTTTTTAATCATAAACATCTAGTTTATTCTTAAAGGAGTGAATTTCATGAACCAGCCTCACACATAGACAATTCCTTGGTTGACTCCATGTAGATTTTCATAAAACTCTTTCACCACATGGACGACTATAGCAGCAGCAGTGTAACAAAGAACTTCCTAACGTCTCTGCATAATATTCTCTTCAACTCGATTACTCGTGGTACCGAATCCTCAATTCACAAACCTCTTTTTTTTATTAGCCTCTTCTTCACTAGAACACGATCATGCTGCTTCTACGCATCAAAACCGATGAACTTTCTCCGGTTGAAAATTTTAAATCTAGCTGAATTTTTAGAATGGGATGTCATTGGAACTGAAATCTAGTGACTCCTCCATCGTTTTCCCCCTTAAAATGGACTTTAGAACCATTTTTTGGAATTTATAACGAGAAGAGCCCACCAAAAACCTCCTTTTAAAACGTTTCAATTCATTTTTGTCGCTATGGAGCATCATGCGCCAGCTCTCTGGAATATGGCGCATCATGCACCAATATGTGCATCAAGCGCCAGTTCCAAAAAATTTGCATTTTTGATTTAGATAAAAAAATTCTCAATTCTTTCATAAAATTTAGGTAAACAAAGATGTTTTCAAATTATTTTCTCACATACATGGACTCTATGAAAACACAAATATAAATAAATGTAAATATTCTGAACAAAAACTTAAAATGCAAATAAACAACAATAAGTATGGGTTGCCTCCTTCAAATCGCTTGGTTTAATGTCATCAGACTCTACATTCCCAGTCATTATTCTGGGTGACCTAACATTATAGTTTCTTTAAAAACTGCTTTGACTATCAAAATATGATTTCAATCTGTGCCCATTTAATTTAAATATCCTTCCCATTTACTTTAATCTGTGCCCATTTACTTTAAATATCCTTCTAGTCTTGGGATTTTTAATATTAATAGCTCCATAGGGAAAGGCTTTTAAGACTTTGAATGAATGTTTCCACTTAGAATTCAGTTTCCTAAGAAATAAATTCAATCTTGTTTTTTATAATAAAACTTTCTATCCAGGTTCAAATTCCTTTTTTACTATTTTTCAATCATGCCATTCGTTCATTCTTTCCTTATAAATCCTAGCATTATCTTAAGACTCATTCCTAATTTCTTCAAGCTCATTCAAGTGCGATAATCTTTTCTCACCAGCTTCTTTCAAATTGAAATTGAATTCCTTTATAGCCCAATAAGCTTTATGTTCCAACTCTACTGCCAAATGAAAAATTTTCCCCAAAAATAATCTATGAGGTGACACACTTACAGGTGTCTTATAAGCTGTCCTATACGCCCATAATATAATATCTAATTTAGCAGACCAGTCCATTTTACTGGGATTTACACTTTTTTCCAAAATTCTCTTAATTTAACAATTAGATACTTCTACTAAACCACTAGTCTTAGGATGATAAGTAGTTGCAATTTTATATATTATATTATAGTGCATTTTATTATATTTTTCTACCAGTCTTGTAATTGCTGTATTTCTAAAATGATATCCTCCATCGGTGATGATTAATCTAGGCATTCCATATCTTGTAAAAATATTTTTAATTAAAAATTTTGAAAAAATTCGAGCATCACATCGAGATAAAGCGATTGCTTCAATCCATTTTGAAGTCATTAAATCTAACCCCCATACATAAAAAAAATTAATTCCAAAATTAAAATTTAGAGGCATTTCATCTCTTCTAAAAATATTACCTATTCTCTGACACCAATTACAAGTTTTTATATATATTTTAACATCTCTAAAAAGCGTTGGCCAATAAAATCTAGATTGCAAAATTTTATGAACAGTTCTATCATTCCCAAAATGTCCTCCAAATTCAAAATCATGACCTTTCAAATAATTTCCTAAATTTATTCGTAAGGCACACATCGTCTCATTACTAAATGTTTGCAATGTTTATATAAATAAGGGTCATCCTAAACATAAGACTTTACATCATGAAAGAATTTCTTTTCTTGTTATTTGATTAATCCATATGGTAATATACCACAAATAATATAATTTACAATATCAGCATACCAAAGTATTTCCCATCCTTTTATAGCATAAAGTTGTTCATCAGGAAAAATTTCATTAATTTCTTTTTCCATGTCCAGTTTTTCTTCCTGTTCTAGCCTAGATTGATGATCAACAATTTTATTATCAATCCCTTTCCTATTGGCTATTACAAAATCAAACTATTGCATCAGAAGTACCCATTTAATTAATATTGATTTCACATCCTTCTTTTGCATCAAATATTTAATAGCCAAATGTTCAGTATGCACAACACATTTAACTCCAATCAGATATGACCTAGACTTAGCAAAATCAAACATAAGGGCTAATAACTCTCTTTTAGTGGCGGTATAGTTAATCTGAGCTTCATTAAGAGTCTTACTAGCATAATATATAACTTCAAAAATCTTATCCTTTCTCTTCCCATAATATATAACTTTAAAAATCTTATCCTTTCTCTTCCCTAATACGAATCGAATTATATAATCATTAGTATCACACATTAATTCAAAAGTTTCTCCCAATCAGGTGAAACAATTATAGAAGCAGTGATCACTTTTTCCTTTAAAGTTTCAAAGGCATTAAGGAAATCTTAGTTAAAATCAATTTTTATATTTTTTTCCAGAAGTTGGCATAAAGGTTTAGTAATTTTTGAAAAATCTTTAATATATCGCCTGTAAAATCCAGCAAGTCCTAAAAAGCTCCTAACTCCTCTTACATTCGTAGGTGGAGGTATGTTCGATATAACATAAATTATTACAGGATCTACTTCCGTGCCATTTTTTAAAATTTTATGCCCAAGCACAATTCCCCTTACAACCATAAATTTACATTTTTTCTAGTTCAATATGAGATTAGTCTTTTCACATCGTTCAAGAACATTCTCTAAATGGTTTAGACATATTTCAAATGAAGTTCCAAACAAAGAAATATAAGACTTCAATCCCTTTTTCAATTATATCACTGAAAATTGACATCATACATCTTTGAAATGTTATAGGTGCATTACATAATTCAAAGGGTAGTAAAAGTTCCATAAGGACTAGGAAATGTTGTTTTCTCTTGATCCTCTAGAGTTATAAGTATTTGACGATAAATGGTATATCCATCTATATATCCATCTAGAAAACAAAAATGTCTATGCCAAGCCAGCCTATCCAACATTTGATCCAAAAAGGAAAAAGGAAAATGTTGCTTCTTGGTGGAAGAATTTAATTTTCTATAGTC
>NW_018164560.1:1203098-1211111 GCF_001263595.1 Phalaenopsis equestris | reverse complement strand
GAAGATTCGAAGCCTTCAATGTAATTCATGATGTAAGAATTTATTTCTTGATGTATTTGTAATATTAGATTTAATTAGGGGTTTTTATGCCACATTTATTTAGTTGATTGAAGCTGGAGACTTGTTGGTATTTTTGGAAATCAAACTTTCAATATTCATGTTAAAGTTGTGTTTGAATTTTTCTTTTTTTCACAATTTCATATATATTTTTTGTCATAATTTTAATTTTCTGTAATTTTTTTTGTAATGTTTTTCAGAATTTCATACTTTGAGAAGGACTTCTTTGCAATCAAAATATGCGAGGTAGTTTTAAGGAAGTTATTTACTATTATTTATAAAATGAGTCTAGCATTATTATTGTTTTTTCTTAGGCTTAAATATTTACAAATCTAATACCTAAATTTTGATTTCTATATTTAGAACACTTAAATGTCTTATATCACATAAGGTATGATATTATTCTTGACTTTTAAAAAGTGAAATTCAAGTTAGAATTGTTGAGAATTATATTTTTTACGCCTCTTAATCAAGAAAAAATATTACATCAGGACTCTGTATGTAGAGTTATATGCGCAGTCTAATGAAATTACATCGTAAAGGTGATCGACCCGGTAACACTGGGGGATATTTTTCTCGTGTTATTCCGTGTTATTAAGGTGTTATTGTATGATATTCAGGTATTATAGTGTTTTAGGAATATTCTTGGTGTTATTGTATGATATGTGTAGAGTTCTGATGTAATATTTTTTCCTTAATTAAAGCTTCTTGAGAACTTTTTTTATTTTTTAGGTAGTGAGCCCTCAATGTGAACTTCAAATTTTTTTTACACTTCCAAAAATTTTTGTTTTGTTTCTAACCGGAGTGCTGCGTATTCAAGCATTTCATGAAAAAATATTACGTTTGGAGTTTGAACGTAAGTCATGTCTGAACAACAACCGCGATTCATTGGAGGTTATTTTTTTTTTCTTCCGCTCTTTTCGGTGCATCGCAGTCGTCGTCTTAACATGTTCGATATTTTCTGTTCCATGAGAGGACTTCTTATGCCCTAAACGTGAAATATTTCCTTTCATTGGAGTTGGGATTTTTTCCCTCACATTTCTAAAATAATGAAATATCATAATATTAGTTCGGCCTCAAAACTCAAACTTGAAAATCTAATTTCTGATTTCTTAGGCTCTTAAAATATAGAACCTAAGAGTCATAATTTTTTATTTTATTATTATTTGAAGGAAGGAGTGTTTCTTAAACATTTTATCAATTAAAATAAAGGCATAAAATTTATTATAAATAAGGATAATATAATATCATCATTCTTTATGGTCCCAAAAATACTTAATAATTATACCATATGTAACTAATTCATTTATTCACTTAAATAAAACAAACCACAGAACCCACAATATTCTTCCCCACATTAATAAAATGAAGATTTAAATATATACCACTCAATTTCTATGTATTTACATAACTAACATCTTAGCTTCAACTTCTACATACGTGCCACTTTTTCTATACAAGAAAAGGTGCATTTCACTTTTGATGCATCCCCAAAAAAAATTATCTTAATCAAGCATGAATCTTGACTCATATTAGTACAGAAAGCTCCAAAATTTTAATTGTCTATAATCCGATTCAACTTATGTATCTTGTTAAGGCAAGCCAACTGATCTCAATCATAGTTTGATCTTAGTCTAAGTGATCTCAGATCATGCACCAAAATTATCGTGAAGCTTTTGAGATATATTTTGTGGGATAAAATGATCTCCAAAAATGACAAATTTATAGTCAAATTGAGTGTATTGACAAGACGAAACCAACAAGTCCTAGTTCACTTAATTTTGACATCATTAATTCGCTTAAATGCTGATAAAATATCATTCGTTCAAATGGATCACTCTTTCGTCTGATGGAGTGATTCAGATTCATACACTATTTAGAGAAGATATCATTCACAAAATCTAAAAATAGACTCCATTTTCTTCATGAAAATAAGACTTAGAGGATAAGGCTGAAGGAGCTCCATGTTCTTGAGGATTCCTAAGCTCCACCACCATCAGATCACCATCGCCAAGTTGCCACCATTGTCAAACTATCATTGCTCGATCACCACCGACCCCACCACTGGATCACCGCTGTCAAATCACCAATGCCAGACCACCATCGTCTTCGCTTTCAGACGATAGTTGTCTAGCCATTGTTTTCGCTAGACCACAAGTGTCTAACCATCACTGTCATTGTCTCTATCGCAAATCACCATTGCCCGATTACCACCTACGCTGTCGTCGGACCTCCAATGTCTGGTGCCTGCCATTAAGGTCCAATTGCCACCGTCACCAAACCGCCGCTACCTGACCACCATTGTTGCTGTTTGTTTGGTCGCCTCGTCCAACATTGTGATCATTGCTTGACCACTATCAGTTGATCATCGTCGTTGTTGGACCACCGTTGCCAGGCCACTGTTAGACCATTGATGTTGGGTCTCCACTTTTGCCAAACAATTACTGGTTGACCATCGCCATCGCCGAACAACTGTCATCAGGTCACCGCCATCGCTGGATCACTGTTACCCAGTCGCCATAGTCATCGTTATACTATCACAGTCTGGTCGCCACCATCGTCAGACTACTACTGTTTGGCCTCCACCATCGTTGTAGTCAGACAACCACCACCATCGGACCACATATATCCGACCATATATGTTGGATCATCGCCGCTACCGACGATACTGACATCAATTTTTTGGCACACAATGTGTGCCTTCGGTCTTCATTCACGACAATAGGGCCATCGCCACTTCGTCAATGTATTCTGCTACTCATCTAGTGAAAGTGATGTCGATAACTCTCACTTGTGTAATATTACTTCGAACTATTCAAAGGTCAAAAAAGTCATTACAAAATACATCAACATAGTGAAATCATTTCAGTTGGGCTAGACTATATAATATTTATCCTTTAAGGTATTCTATGTGTAAAATTTCTATTGTTATCACTCTTAGCCTTTTCTTTTATTTATATGCATGTCACACTTTTATATAACATAAAGATGTTAATATATCAATCTAAAGCACAATAACTTAATAAAATTAAAAGTGTGATATTCTTATGCGACATGAAAGATTTGTATCATAAATAGAAAAAGTTAAAATTTAGCCGTTAGATATGAAAAGACTAAATTGATGTAAAACATAAATGTAAATGCCCCTGAGAAAAAACAACCTCAAGATTCCCTTCATTCCAATCCACACAAATCCCACATTAGTCTTTTCTTTTATTTATATGCATGTCACACTTTTATAACTCTTAGCCTTTTCTTTTATTTATATGCATGTCACACTTTTATATAACATAAAGATGTTAATATATCAATCTAAAGCACAATAACTTAATAAAATTAAAAGTGTGATATTCTTATGCGACATGAAAGATTTGTATCATAAATAGAAAAAGTTAAAATTTAGCCGTTAGATATGAAAAGACTAAATTGATGTAAAACATAAATGTAAATGCCCCTGAGAAAAAACAACCTCAAGATTCCCTTCATTCCAATCCACACAAATCCCATCCCATGCCCTCTCCCACTCACAAATAATCAGAAATCTCCTCGCCTTATCCATAACTCATCCTCATACACTCTCCTCTTCTCTGCTCTATATACCCATACTATCTAAACTCCATTGATCCGAAACTCCTTTTCCTTCACAGCAGCCATGTCCTCTGCAACCCTAACCCTCCCTTCCCTCCCCATCTCCAAAACAACTCTCCGCCCCAAAGCTCGAATGGCCCCTTCCATGTTCGCCAACCACAAAATCTTCAAACAAGTCGGAATCGGCTTAGCTTCCTCCGCCATTACCGCCATGCTGACGTCCAATGCTCTCGCCTTCGATGTCCTCTTAGGCGGAAACGATGGCTCCTTAGCCTTCATTCCGAGCGAGTTCACGGTGGCTCCCGGGGAGAAAATTGTGTTCAGAAACAACGCCGGGTTTCCTCACAATGTGGTTTTTGACGAGGATGAGATTCCTGCAGGCGTTGATGCTGCGGCCATTTCTATGAGCGAAGAAGATCTGCTTAATGCTCCTGGGGAGATTTATTCTGTTGCTCTGAATGCTAAGGGTACTTACACTTTCTACTGTTCTCCACATCAGGGAGCGGGGATGGTGGGCAAGGTTACCGTTAATTGATTTTTGCTGTGATGATTCTGTGTCTTTTTTTATGATGTGTGCTCTGAACAATTTCAGTATATTTTTAAGGTTTATTGTGTTTGAAGGAGCAATGGTATGTGAACTTTAGTGGCAAAATTAGATTTTTATAGAGTTGTTTGGATCATAAATTATGTGGTGGCTAAGCATGAAGAGTGAACTTCAATTTGAATTTTCTCAAAATTTGGTTTTTTTTATTAGGAAGAGATTTTTACGGGGTTGTATGACAATGGATTTAAGTAGTTGGATTCAACTTAAAACTTGCCAGAAAGAAAAAAAAATGATAGTTTTAAATCCAGGGCTTAGTAAATTCAGTTTTTTTTCTCAATTCATTATTAGTTTGCCTTTGATTTTGATGCCAATGCATTGGATGGAGATTATAACCCCATTTTATGATTTACTTTAAATTTGATAAATGAGTAAAATATTTTGATTCTTCATTTTCCTAAGGGCTCTAGGCAAAAATTAAATATTTGAAAAATACTTGGTTTTTATATGACTCATTGATTGAATATATGCCTAATTCAAGTTCTGAGTTTGTCCTCAAGTTATTTAGAAGTGATTGTTTAAGAACAAATATGTGCGAAAGAGGAACTTATATCTCTATGTAATGAAAAAAAAAAAAAACTTATGATGAAGAAATCAACTAAAGGTGTTTAATTTATTCGTTGCAATTTTGAGAAAAGATCATGAAGCTTGGTTTTAGAGTAGGCAAAATCAAACATATTTGTTGTCAAGAGCCATGAATCAAAATAAATTTGTGCTTTAGATGTTAAATTAAAGTTCCATCAAGTTGCTTAATTATGACTTATTAAAAGTATAGTTAAAAAAACATATTTAATCTATATCTAATTTAAAGTCAAAGATGATTGTATTAAATAGCATTATTTCATCTTATGGAAAAACCTAGCAGTGTTGAAAGTAGACTATCACTTATGTGAGAACATCCTTTGAAGCATATTTTTAGAGCTTGCCATCATAAGTGATTATACTAAATAGACTAGATTTATGGATTATTTTTCTCTATTTTGGCAGTGCATAACATTTCCATTATGTTTATTTTTTTAGGTTTTTTATTTAAGGCTTTGAAAGTGCATATATTTTAATAGTAAATGTAGATGAAATATTTATTAATGCAAATTGTAGATATGCTTTATTTTTTATAGTTGTGCAAGATGTTAATCCTCTTATTTATTTAATAGAATTTATAGTACTTAACTAAAAAAAGATTTATATAAATATTCCATGATTAATGAGGGAGTCATTTGACATCATGGAAAACTTGTTGTCTTCCTCTGATAGACACCCCAAATGTCATCAATAATTTATCTGAAATGTTTCTAGAGGCTCATCATCGACTATGCACCTATCTTATTATGATTAATATTACAACAAAAACTAAAATTGATAGCTCTTCATCAGAAATATCACTTGACTTTTGAAGGATATAAAATGATTGGGTTTCACAGCACTTTATAAAATATAGTTTAGAAATTCAATCATGCTTCTTAGATTGAAATAAAAATGCATCACCCTTTCTTTCCTGGTAACTATATATCTTGATGACAACTTATATTTTAGAAAGCATTTATAATTTTATCAAGGGCATTTGCTCCTACTTAATGACTACTAAATTGGAGTTTTTAAGCACACAATGCATAAATTATTAATCTGTAGATTCATCATTGTAACAAATATAAAAATTCTTTTGGCAAAGAAAATTGAAGAAGCATTGAAAAAGCTCTTGAATAAGGCTCAAAATATTGATTATTTGCAAAATTAATTAATTTGAATTGCATGTCTTTGATGGTGATATTAACAATTATTTTAGTTTGAGAGGATATGTCTACGTTGAGAATATGATGGGTCTCCCGAGTGAAAAATTATTTCATACGGACACCACATGCAGAAATGCATATGATGTTCGATCTTCACCGTTTATCAAATTTTTTTAATTAAAAAAAATTAAAAATAAGGCCCACTGTTATACATCTTTGCTGTGATGAACGGTGGAGATCAAACAACGTATGCAGAAATACATACAATGCCCGTATGGAATAATTTTTTTTGCATACGGTCTCCCAAGTAGGAGCGCATTGGCCATAACTCAGGACCAAGATGTCAGTTATTTTAGCTTGTGCTAAAATTTTATTTTTATATGCAAAAAAATTCATTAGTTGCATATAGTAAAACCATACATCAAGTAAAAAACAAGAACATTCAAATATTTTATATGTAATAAATAAAAACTAACATGCTATTCTCATTGATGAAGCCAAAAAGTGGAAATTTAAAGACAAATAAAAGGCATAGAAATAAGAAGAATGATGTGGTGCAATAGATCATAACTGAGTTACTTATATCATTAAATGCCCATTGCCTTCATGACATTTTATTTTATTTTTCACTGTTATAACATTTTAATTCTATTTGATGCAAAATAAATAATCCTTCTAAATTTTAATAATAAATATAGAATTTTTAATGTAATGAGTGCTTCAATTTGATGTAATTTCTGAATCAATAGTTGATTGGTTCTACTCATTAATGCAATACTTGCCAGTTAGACTGTATGCTGCTTATGTTAAGTTATTAAAAAAAAATCCATCTACTTGTTGGGTTATACTCAATAACAACATTCAAATCAGATTTGAACATATTTTCAGCATGATTAGAACTATATTTGAACCTAATTGAACAAAATTGGATTTTGATAAAAAATGTGATTTAAGGAGAGTTAGTTTAAACAAGGACTTCAGATAGTGTTAAAGCCAGCCAAACTCATAGTTTAAATAAGAAACAAGATGTTTTCAACCACCAATTTAAGCTATTAGTTTGAACTTGGTTTGTACTTGCAGAACTAGTTCAAACAAGTCTTAGGGTTAAAACTATAAATTGAATACAAACTTGTTTGAATTGATATAATTTTTGACATTTTTTTAAAAAATAATTTATGAATAGAAGAACCAATATTTTAAATCAAAATAAGTTATTAGGCATATTTTGTAAGAAAACAAATAGTAGGCTAAATGCTAGGAGGAGAGCTTGAATCATATTCAAACTAATTATGAACATGATTTTAACATAATTCAAGCATAATTCGAATTCCTCATTTGAAGCTTATTCAAAATCTGATTTCAAATAAGAATCAAATCATTTCAACTTAACTGTTTGGACAAAATTCAAACTATTTCAACAACAATTTTGAATTGTACTGTAAAAAAAATTGATAGTTTTCGAGTAATGTGCCAATATAGTCCCCCTATTTACGTACTGTCATTTTAACCCTAGAGTTTATAAAAGTGTAAAAATAGTCTCAAATTATTTTAAATTTAGCTTTAATAGTCCTCAGTTTGGACAAAATTCAAACTATTTCAACAACAAATTTGAATTGTACTGTAAAAAAAATTGATAGTTTTCAAGTAATGTGCCAATATAGTCCCCCTATTTACGTACTGTCATTTTAACCCTAGAGTTTATAAAAGTGTAAAAATAGTCTCAAATTATTTTAAATTTAGCTTTAATAGTCCTCAATGAGAATTATTTCAGCCCCAATTTTGGGAGTTTAGTGGGTTATTTTATCATTTTATAAACTTTGGGACTAAAATAGCCTCATGTAAATGGTTAGAGACTATTTTGGCACTTTTATCCTTAGAAAAATTACATTTGTTCTAAATCATAATTTCGAGCATATAAATCTCTCTCTCTCTCTCTCTCTCTCTCTCTCTCTCTCTCTATATATATATATATATATATATATATATATATATACATATATACATATATATACATATATACATATATATATATATATA
>NW_018164560.1:1188303-1201993 GCF_001263595.1 Phalaenopsis equestris | reverse complement strand
CTATATATATACATACATCTATATATATATATATATATATTTTTGTGTGTGTATATTTAATTCTCTTCAAACATATTCGTAAGTACATCCAACTCGGTGAAAACCTCATTTTTAGAAGGAAGATGGAAAACAGGGATGGATGTGATGCTTGAGAGAGAGTCTTTGATTACTCCTATTGAGCTTGAACCTTCTATAACCCAACCGAAAATGGCTTGGTAGAAGCTTCTTGAATTATAATGTTTCCGAGAGAGAGAGAGAGAGAGAGAGAGAGAGAGAGAGAGAGAGAGTGTGCGTATATCGAAAAGATGCAGAGTTTCTTCTAGTCTTGAGCCTTTCTCTTAGTTTGTCTTGACTTCCCTTTTATACATAAAGAATAAGAAAATTATATATATATATATATATATAGTGTAAAATACTTCACATATCCATGGTATCTTGGTGGAAATAATGTGACGTTGGTGTTAGGGGAGCTTTTAAGGAAAGATGGACGTGCATGTTGACCTCACTTTTGGTTGAGGTTTAGTTTTTACCTCTTTAGTAGCCTAGGGTCTAGCCATAGGATTTTCCTGTTGTCTATTCCTAGAAAATTAGAAAGGAACCATCACAATTAGAAATTCTAAACTCTTTTTTGCTCAACTTGAAGTTTCATATGTTGGTCCTAACCTCTAGCACTTAATAGGTGGGGCTACTATAGAGGCTATAGGAGAGCTCAAGAGAGTTCTCATAGGACTGCTTGACCTTAGGGTTGACATTGGATGTAATCTGGAGCTGGTTCACTCACTTGCACTCACCTTCACTCACTTTCACTCACTCACTCATAACCCTGAACCCAACTTGTTGACTTTCATCCCTTGATCATTTGGGAGACTCATGTAGATGGTCCCCTAAACCTCCTAGAGTTTAGCTAATACCAGTACATAGAGGACCCAAATGGGGATTCTATTGGTCCATAGTTCACATATGGTGGTTGGCTTCCCAATTCTACAGAAAATACCCAACTTGGCTTTTTGTCCATAAATCCACCCAAATTACCTAAATGCCCTTAAAATCTTAAATTTGGGCAAAATACTCAAATTTGTTCAAAAATTTTTTCAAACCATTTCAAAATACCCAATTTACCTAAATCTACCCAAAAATTCCAAAATTACCAAAATACCCCAAAATTACCAAAATTACAAAAATACCCTTGGCACCCCAAACTTTCCCAAAACTCCAAAATTACTTCAAATGTCTCCAAAAACAAATTGGACCCTCCATATGAACCCAATTTGGCCAATTTGACCATTTTGACCAAAACCCCAAAATTGTCTTTAAAGACCCAATTTCCCCAAATTCACCTCAAATGTCCATCAATTTGGTTTCAATTTCCCCCAATTTCAATCCTAAACTCAAATTAACCTTTCATATGACCAGTCTAAATCAAATCCAATCCTAATTGGCCCATGATTTAAGCTCAATTTTGAACTAAGTCAAACCCCCAATTTTGGCCCTATGACTTAATCCCACCAAATTGAACCCCATAGCCTACTTAATTTGCCCCAATTTGAATCCTAAATCTTTTATAACACTCCTAAACACCAAAAATGACCTTAAATTGGCCTTGGTGAATTCTAAATTTTATTTAATTTCAACCTAAATCCAAAAATCCCCAAATTTAATCTTTAAATTTGCCCCAAATTGGCTATGTCCCAAAATTTCACCAAATTGAATGCCTTAACCCCAAAATTGGCACCCAATTTATGTTGAAAACTCGTCATTACATTCCTATAGACCATTTTAAACAATAAATTTGAACCTCACCCAACCTTAGCCCAACCTAGACCCAAGTCTAGCCCAACATACCCAAATTTACCAAAATCGCAAAATCCTTCAAATTGAGCTTCCAATTGAACTCAAAATCATTTCAATCCTTCACCAAAAATCTTCATTACAATCATCTACACAATGTTGACCAATCAATTGGATTCAAAGACTTGGCTATCCTAACCCAAACCCAACTCTTAGCCATTTCCAATCAATTGGATTCAAAGACTTGGCTAGCCTAACCCAAACCCAACTCTTAGCCATTTGAACCCAAATTGGACCCATGCCCAAAAATGACTTAGCCATCCTAAAGCCACCAAATTAAGATCCCCACTACCACTAAGCACACCTTATTGACCAGGCTAAACTCCATTGGATCATCCATGGTGAGATATGGACCAATGGGTCCCTAAATTAAGGGATCTTAGCCCATTTTTGGGCCTTAACCAAATATCTCCCCCATCATCAATTACCATTGGGAGTAAATTATAATTAAACCTCCCCCTGGATCACCTGACTCTCTAGCCACCTCCCATGGCTTTTTCTGGCTGGCCTAATGACTGGAAAACTCCAAAACCAAGAGCTCCAAGGCCAAATCAAACCATTTTCAACCATAGAGGCCACCACATCCCAATGGCTCTTGAGAGCTCCTCAGCCCTCTACCGAAGCACCATTTTACACCCATCAATTAGCCCTAAACTCCCCCCTAAGCTCCTCTATTTAATCAGCCCCTACATGGCCAAGAAAAGAAGAGTGCTAAAAATCCTTGGGGAAACTTTGTCCAATTGCTCTCAGACACTCTCCAAGAACTCCTAAGCTCATTGCCATCATTTTCCCCCATTGATCCCCACTGTGGATGCCCAATTTTGAGCTAAAACTTTCAGCTCAAAACATGACATCTCTCTATAATCCACAAAACTCAAATTAATTGTGCACACATTATCCCTAGAGTAAGAGGAGTTGATTCCCCATCAAAAACAGCCTCTAGTATAGACTTCAATCAACACTTAAAATTGAGCTTGGTCAAAATCATACCTAGACCATTTTCCTAGGCTTGGGACTTCATCCGAAGGTTCATTGGGACCAATCGAAGCTACCACAACCATCTGATTGAGGCCTCCCCTCTCAGACAAATGCATTGAACTCTAACCGTAAACCGAGCTTGTTTCGACCCTCCATATGTATTTACTGTATTTCATATTGTATAAATAGTATAGATGTATTTGTCTTGAGCAGATGAAGGTTTAGAAACAAACCCATAGTATAGATGTATTTGTCTTGAGCAAATGAAGGTTTAGAAACAAACCCCATGCGATTTGATTGAGTCAAGGCAAAGATCTTAAGGTTTTAGTGTGAACGACTCACGAGTTAGGTCACTTGGGGACGATAACGAAGAGTTGTTCGATCACGCGTGTACACGCGTGTATCCAGTGGATGGTATAGATCAAGACAGACGAGCCCTTGGTGCATAAAGCGTGTTCTGTGTGGCAGCTGAGGGGGATGGTGACGTCAAATTACAGAGCACCGCGTGTTCTTTCGGAGCCGCCTAGGATCCAGTCAGCGCATCGCGTATAAGTAGAAAAATAGGGATTTTTAAATTATTTTAAATGCCTAAACTTAAAAAATCCATATCTTTCTCTAAAAATATTATAAAAAAATAAAAATACCCCCTTGCTCAATGAACAGAGGTGAATAATGTGGACTAAAAATAAAAAATTATGTTTCAAACATATGATTTTTAATTAATTAAATACCCTCTGTGGTATTTTAATTCTCCATGGCTTAAAACATTTCACAATGGCTTGAAATTTTGAGGATTTGTTCCTCATGATAGAGCCTATGTCTTCTGATTTTTTCAAGGTCAGAGGGCATCTCTATGCTTCTAATGCTAATTTTCAAGCTAAGGTGACCATTTTAGCTTATTTTAATTATATAAATCAAAATGTCACTTGAAAAATTATGAGAATAATTTTAGTAGGGTTCCTGTGGTTAGAGAAGTCTAAAAAAAATATTGTGATGCTCTGAATCATTTTGTGAATTTCTATACTTAGTTAAATGTGAATACCTTGTATTAATTTGTGTAAATCAGATACATATAAAAAATTAACAAAATCAACTACACATTGTTCATAAAAATAATAACTACCCACTATACAAATTTGAAAATTATTTGGCTTGGTTTAAGCACTAAGGTGGGTTTTCTAAGAAATATTGTATTTTTGTACAAAAATAATTAATTGTATTTTTGTACAAAAATAATTTTTGTACAAAAATAATTATAATAAAATAAGTACACTTAGAAAAATTGTGAAAATTGGTTTTTTGAGTTTCTTTTGATCAAAGGCTCTTAGGAAAAATAAAAATTATTTTTGAAAAAATACTTGATTTTTGAGCCATATTTTGGATTTAAAATAGTTAAGAATAACTAAAAATTCCAAAAAATATTAAAAAATTTGAAAGTGCGCCTAATTGTTTTCTGATCATTTTGGACTCGATAAAATATTTTTCCTAATTTTTCTAAGTTAAAAATATAATTTTTGGGACTCAATACGATATTTTTCCTAAGTTAAAAATAAATTTTAAAAGCTTAAAAATTATTTTTTCATATTTTCTCACTAAAATAATTATAATAAATAAATTAAAAAACACAAAAATATAAAATTTGATTATCTGAATTTTCTGAACTTAGAGGAGTTTAATAAAAAAAAATAAAAATAATTTTTATAATTAAAACACTATTTCTCATTTAAATAAATCATGAAAATTGATCTAAAAATTAAATAATAAAAATAGAAATTTGATTAAAAAAACCATGAAATTTTGCCTAAGTGTTTCTTTGGCCTTGGAAACCTCTAATAATTTTTCCATAGATATAAATTTTATTTTAGATAATTAAATAAATTAACCTTTGAAAATCCTATTTCCTAAATATAAATAACTATTTAAATTAAATCAAATCTTGAGAGGTCCACATGCTCTCCTCTAACATCATAATTACCTCATGGATAACACTTTAAACCCTCAAAATCATTTGAGTTGTGTTTAAAGAGTTATGAGGTGAAGTGCCCCAAGGGCTAAATGGTAATTTTAATACTTTGATGCCTTAATAAAAAAAATTAGAATTATCAAAGGGAAAATGGGTAATTTTCATCTTAATAAGCATGTTTGGATGATTGAAATACAACGGGGTTAAAAGGTAGAAACCCATTCAACCCCCTTGCACAACATCAACTAAAAGCATAATTGTCCTAATCTTCATGACTTGGAAGTCAATTAAAGATCAAATGATTCTTAAGTGATGGGCTTAAGCCAGGAATATGATAATTTACTCTTCTTAGGCCCAAAGTTGAGGATGATCTGATCATTAATAAGAATATATGACACTTAAAGAAAAACTTTGAAAACCACTGTTTCATTCACTATGATTGTTAAAGGCTTAGTAGTGGCCTAGGCTCAATTTCTAAACTCAATTGGTTGGATTTAGAAAATGATATGATTGGTGATTAACATCTTTTAAGCACTACAAGCCTAATTTTAACTCTAGGCACCACAATCTTAAATGACTCAAACACGCCTTAAGGGCACTCACTCACATAAATTTTAAATGAAATGTCAATTGATTGATCGAGTACCCTATCTTCAGGATAATTAAATTGTTCAATTTCATTGAGCAACGGGGTAGTCACACTCTAGCCTTATCGTAATATTATGACAAGATCAAAATGAGCTCGGAATATTTCAAGAGATATTCAAAATGATCCAGGGTCACGCTTTGAACATTTTGAAATCTATTGGATATTCTGAAGGGCAAATTGGACTTCTCATATTTTGTTCTAAAATTATCCACTAGGATCTTCTGAGATTCAACAAAGTCATAACTTGGGGTTTGGTAGCTAAACCTTCATCTAGTCTTACAACTTAAACTTTCTTGCAACACTATACATGCTTTGCAAGTACTAACCTTTCAGGTGGTGGAATGAGAAAACTCACCAGGTACGCTTTTACATTAATGCATTTACCTTCCTGTACTTCTTGTCTTGAGCTTGCATGTTAAACAACGATGTCACCCTGTATGAAAACACCAAAACCTGAACTAAAATCAACCATGATAAAAATCACCTCCACAACATTCAAAATATAATACAACTCAAATTTAATCACAAAAAATTTAATCACAAACATCACAAAATATGCAACTAAATCAAGACGTCTCTATTGGATGATCTGGAATCCCTCGGAGGAGGTAACCTACGGTTGCTAACAAAATTTCCCATGCTCTAAATGAAAGTATGGAATTCATTAAGTTGAGTTTGGTAAATTCATTTGGACTAAGTGAACCCGATAGAAAATAGTGGTGCCAGAACGAGGGAACCGTAGTATCCTAACCGGTGTCGCTCTAATCAACTTTAATATGCCCCATAATATTTTAATGACCATAACCATAGGGCCATCTGATTAGACATCATAACCTGACACACTAGAAAACTTAAACTCGTGCCACGACGAGAAGCTTGGAGCTTTCCTGTGGGCAGCATTCTACAAAAACAATCTGCAACAACATATTCTTTCCTTAGAATTAAACAACAAGTCATAGGATTTTGAGGTTGTTTGCTTATGCAACATAAACCCTCACCTTATATTTAGGCCTTTGTATAGCTCTGCTATACAATATAAGCCTTAACTCATCTTAGGATCACGAGGTTGTTGTTCATCACGACCTAAACCCTCATATCTTCCAGGCTATTTGTGTGATCATTTCACACAAATGAAAGCCCTAACTAATAAAATTTGC
The DNA here is from genome assembly GCF_001263595.1 of Phalaenopsis equestris. NCBI lineage: Eukaryota > Viridiplantae > Streptophyta > Magnoliopsida > Asparagales > Orchidaceae > Phalaenopsis > Phalaenopsis equestris. Next base: position 1,195,398 of record NW_018164560.1, on the reverse strand, counting down.
AGGATGAAACACTTAAAATATTTCTCCTCAAAACTAAAGCCAAACATTAGGTTAGCTTGGGAGGTCACCAGGGTTCTCCTCTGGATCCATGACATCCCGTAGTTCTTCCTCCTTATAACAAAATGTTCCAAATTTAAACCAATCCCCTTTCACACCTCTTTGTCCGATCTCAGTTGAAAAGTCCTAATCCTTTGACCTCTTTGAAGATATTACTTGTAGTTGTAAAAAATTTGAAATGATGGACTTATTATGTGCTCACGCTCTAAGGGTTCTTCATCATAAAAATGTAATAAAAATCCTTGATAAATATATATTACTTTGGTGGTCTATTAATGTTAAAAGGGACATATATAACAGTTATGGTTATGCACATCATAAGGGGTCAGAAATGTTGTCAAATTCTGCAAGTGGACTCATCCATCTCAATCACATTCATAAATTTGCATACCATATCGGCACCAGAACGCAAGGTCATGAACTTGCTGAGAAGCTTGTGTTGAAGGCATTTAATATACTAACAATCGATGTCGAAGCCATACTAAGTGGACGAGAACCTCAGGAAAATTCAAAATCAAAGAAGAAGAAGACACCGAATAGAGAGCGAAATGTGAATGATCCCACGAAGATGCACCCAAAAGGAATATCTAATTCAATAGAGAGCGAAATGTGAATGATCCCACGAAAATGCACCCAAAAGGAATATCTAATTCAAGGTTAAAAGGCTACTGGAAAAAAAAGATAATCAAAAGTAAATGTTACATATAATCTTAAGTGCTGCTTTAGTTCACTGAAATATTACTCACTAACATGTAATATTGTATACATGAAAGAAGAAAGATATTGGTTCAAGTAATGATAGCATTCTGCAATGTGAGCCAAATTTTTTTCAATGGTGGATCACTTTAGTCAGGTTGAGAACTCGATGTTGCTGAAATTTTTTCTTTACGATTCCCATTATTTTGAAGTATACTTCTTTCCTGACATTTACTTATTACTAATATCAATGAACTAGAATTTTTTGAAACACAACACATAGAGACTTTTACGAGCTTATTAATGGACATAGATAATAATATATAGAACGTATTGCCATAATACGGGTTTATCATTGTATTTAATGTTTAAACTGCAACAAACTATTTATTAATGAGTTATTATTGTCGTATTATTGTTGTTTAAACTATAATAGACTTTTGTATTATTGTCGTTTTATTCAGGAGTTATTATAGGTTTATTATTGTATAGATCTATTGTAATATTGTCGTTTTATTATGAGTTTATTATTGTCACGTAAAAATACCGTAGTACAACCACTACGGATAAAACCTTGACAAAATTTTTGTTGCTCAGCCTGGTTTGATTGGAATCTGTGAGGGCATATTCCAATAAAATCAGCGCTCATGGAATAATAATATATTATAATACAACCTAAACACGATGGTAAAAACACCAAAGTACAACCACTGCAGATAAAAACTTGATAAAATTTCTGCCCATCCTCCTGGTTTGATTGGAATTTGTGGTGGCATATTCCAATAAAATTAGCGCTCATAGAACAATAATATATTAGAATACAACCTAAACATGACTGTAAAAATACTGAATTACAACTGCTGTAGATAAAACCTTGATAAAATTTCTGTCCCTCGGCCTGGTTTGATTGGAATCTCTTGTGGCATATTCCAATAAAACCAGCGCTCGAGGAAGAATAATATATTAAAATACAACTTAAACACATCCGTAAAAATACCGAAGGGCAACCGCTGCGGATAAAACCTTGATAAAATTTCTATCACTCGACCTGGTTCGACTGGAATCTCTAGCAACATATTCTAATAAAATCAACGCTCGTGGAACAATAATATATTAGAAAACAAACACGACCGTAAGAATACCGAAGTACAACCACTGCAGATAAAACCTTGATAAAATTTCTGCCCCTCCGCCTGGTTTAATTGGAATCTCTGGTGGCTTATTCCAATAAAACTAGCACTCATGGAACAATAATATATTAAAATACAACATAAACGCGACCATAAAAATACAGAAGTACAACCGTTGCAGATTAAACCTTGATAAAATTTATGCCCCTCCGCCTAGTTTGATTGGAATCTCTGGCGGCATATTCCAATAAAATCAGCACTCATGGAACAATAATATATTAGAATACAACCTAAACACGACCGTAAAAATACCAAAGTTCAACCGCTGCGGATAAAACCTTGATAAAATGTCTGCTCCTCCGCCTAGTTTGATTGGAATCTTTGGTGGCATACTCCAATAAAACTAGCACTCGTGGAACGATAATATATTAGAATACAACCTAAACACGACCGTAAAAATACCAAAGTAAAACCGCTGTGAATAAAACCTTGATAAAATTTTTGCCCCTCCGTCTGGTTTGATTGGAATTTTTGGCGACTTATTCCAATCAAATCAGTACTCGTGGAATAACAATATATTAGAATACAACCTAAACACGACCATGAAAATACAGAAGTACAACCACATATTCTAAAAAAATCGTGGTCATTGACCAATATATTATAATAAAACTGCAATACTGCTGAGATACAACCACAGTGCAACATCCCTTCCAATAAATCAAATACTTCGGGAACTCGATGTTGTTAAAATCTGTGTATATTTCTTGAAATAATAAAATTGTAATATTATTTTGAAATAAAATCTGTGTATATCTCTTGCCTGACATTTAGTAATGAATATTCTAAATGACTGTTACTAATGAGTATTCCTTAACCTTTCATTACTTATAAAGTATTAATATCATTTTATTCTAGAGCTATTAAGGATTTCTTATTGTTTTACTTTACTTCTATGCTATTATTGTCATTTTATTCAGGATTTATAGCGGGTTTCTAATAAAACCTTGGTCGTTGAACAATAAAACCTTCTGCCAGTTTGATTGAAATCTTTGGCGGCATATTCTAATAATACCGCAGTCGTTGAACAATATTTTAGAATACAACTGAAATACTGCAGAGATAAAACCACAATACAACATATATCCCATTAATTCAAATACTTCATAAAATGCCACCATAATAAAATGAAGATATAACCGATGGAATATTCTAATAAAATGTGACTCTAAAATAGAATACAACCAAACCAGATGGAGATTAATGTTTCATTTGAATACAACCACAAAGACAATAGTTAATATTAATTTTTGATTGACAATCTATCTAATACAATGAAAATAATACATCAGTTCAATCTTATTTAACAGAGGAGAACCAAATGCAAAGTTTATATGCTAACTCTGCCCAAAATCTTGGCATTTCTTTCTATCAGCGCAGCTCCTTACTCCAATAAATTGGGTTGGCCTGAACAAGTTTTTCGATGTACTTATAGAAAAACATGTCGCAGTCAATGCTGTTACTTTGAGTTGGTACCCCCTTAGCCATTGTCAGCCCCCATGTTCCTGGTTTCCTTGTACCGAAACATAGTCTAGCATCCGCTGCAAACATTGATATCTATAAAGGTTGATGGCACACTTTTTATTTCCTGGGAAAATCAGAATGGGACTGATATATTATGTGGCATAAAGTTACAACGCGTTTGCATACGACCTTATGCATTTTGTTGGGTAATGAATCATATATTCTCAATTTCTTATCTCTTAAGTCAACAATCAAAAATACCCAAAGCTTTTTTCCACAATGAGAAACAAGATGATCCCAGCATTTTTCACTGCTTCCTTCGTGATGTGGCCCAAAAACCTTAAGTTGTCACCACCCTGCATTTTCCGATAATCATGCATGAATTGACACACTTTAATATTTTCATTGACTATAAAAAAATCTTATGACGTCCATTATTTTATTTATATACATAGTATAAAGATGAAATGTATAGGTATCGTCGGAACGAGGTTGGACTTTGAGTTCTCCTCCTACTCAGAATGAGTGCTAAGACATCCATTTGATCATTGTCAATCCATCCATTGCACAGTACGTCATCCATCATACCTCGATCTATTAAAAAGTCTTTAAGGTTGATAATAAATTCATTCCTGAAAAGTATGCATAATATCTGTATCACTTTACTTTAATAAACTTGTAATGCAACGACAGGTTGAAGATTTACTCACTTTACAGAGTATTGTGATAAGCACTGATCAATTACTGTTTGCATTTCCTCAGATATTAGTGCTCGCCCAGGAAAATCAATGTGCGACTTCGTCATTGAGGACTACACATAAACAAAGCTGTTGAAATATCTAATGTACTACACAACATATAAGAAAGTATTACGAAGTATATTAGAAATACCACTGATTCAGGTACGTCCACTGCAACTGGTAACCATGCATGTACTGGAGGTACAAATACCACTATCTGCAAGGCTGTTTGCGTTGTTGGTGATGAAATATTTATATTAGGCTCTTCTGAGGTTAATGAATTATCAACAATTGGTTGTTCTGAGGTGGCAGTAGTATCAAGTAGTTGTTCTACAATATCTAAAATTTGTACATTTATTTGTTCTAGGGATGTGGTTGTCTCTTCATCAGTCATTGGTTCATCAAGCTGAGGTTGCTCATTAGTGTCCATTATTGTTTTTCTTCATTTATAGTCAAAAGAAGTGAAAGGGGAGCTCACAACCTTTTTCCTACGACTGAGTTGGCCCTTAACCTTATGCAATAAGCTGGAAATCAACTTTGTGACTTGAGTAGGCATTCTAACAATTGAGACTTTTTCATGTAAATCTCTTTCCTCAACAATGCCTTGTTCAACAAGAGATGTTTGATGGGGGGAGGAGGGAGTGAGGTTGGGCAGATTCCTCATCAACATGCAGGATTCCAACAAGAGGGGAGGGGGGCTGGGCAGATTCCTCATCAGCATGCGGGATTCCAACAGGAGGGGAGGGGGGCTGGGAAGATTCCTCATCAGCATGCGGGATTACAACAGGAGGGGAGGGAGGCTGAGCATATTCCTCATCAGCATGTGGGATTACAACAGGAGGGAAGGGGGGCTGGCATATTCTTCCTCTAATAATATGCCTGTATCAGCTTCATCTTTATAGGTTTTTGAATTTTAGGACTTGAAGCAAAAATGATGAAATTTGGAGAAAAAATGAAGAAGTTGAAATTTGTTCAACGCCGATGGCGTCGTTTGACAATGAGCAGCAAATTAAATTGTGGAACAGTGGCGCTGACGGTACCAATCTCAGTTCAGCTCTTGTTTCTAGAAGATTCGATGAATTTGGACGCTTTTTGAAGAGTTTTTGGAGGCATCTATTGGAGAATCAACTCTAGGCTTTATTTGGGGCTAAAATTTATCAAAAAAGTGAATCTTCTTGAAATCTCATCGTCCCAATTCAACCTTCCAAGCATCATACATTCTTTCATTTTTCATTCTACAATCATTTAGATTCCATTATTCTTATAATTTAGAGTTTTGTGGTGAGATTAAGTGTGGACTTTTCTCAAAGGGTGTTGGCGAAGGAGAAAAGTAAGAGATTTTTTCTTCCTACATTTCCTAGAAGAGGCTACAAGGGATTTGCTTTGAGAAAGAGTTTCAGATAAGTCTCGCTTATTTTATTGGTGTTGTATGAACTTTCTTCTATATATGAAATTTGTGTTTTGTTGTATCTTTCTCATGAAGTTATCCTTCTCCCTACTTTGAAGAAATGGTTTTGTGAAGGATTGATTTTTCTTTCTACGGTTTTAAATGTAGATAATTTGTGATGAGTTGTGATGATTTGAACTCCGAACTTAATTTACTTTTTGATCTGACTAATTAAATTATTAAAACTTGTTGTGAAACATATCATCCGGGAAATAGAGTGAGTATGTGTTCTACAACAGAGTGAGGATCACATTTGATTCCATGAAGGAGAACTTCGTTCATAGAATTAAGTGCAAATAAATAGGAAAATATACTTTATTGGGTGTAGAATTGGAGAATCTTTAGGGTGATATACTAAAATCCCCAATTCAATTGGAGTGTTTAAAAACTAAAGTGAGAGTTAGCCTTCAGGTGAATGAAAGTGGGAGCTCTAGAGTGGGAGCTAGTATCCTCATAACCTAGCCACGGATTTAGGGACTAAACCTGGGATTAGCCAATGATTTTCTATAACACTGTATCAGGGTAGAGTATTAAAACTGCTCTTATTTGGTATAATACATATTAAAACCATTTATCTCATTTCATTTTACCAAAATTTCATTGTAGTGAAAAAGATGTTTTTCACATAAGAAATCTTCATCACATAAACATAGTTTAATAGCTTAGTAGTTACCCTTTAAACTCTGTATTTCAGTTTTGTTAGTTAAATAATTTAGTTCTAATAATATCTCAACATTTGAAATTAGTGACAGTAATTTTGTTTTGACTTTCTGTGAATACCCTAGTAAATTTATCATTTCAAATTTAAACCTTCCCCGTGGGATCGATATTTGGGGCTTAAATAGAAAGTCATTTATTACTTGATAACGATATGTATACTTGCGTAGAATCCCAACATTAATTGCTTAAATTACTAATTCATAAAATATTGCATCAAGCTTTTGGTATCGTTACGTAGCGGAGTCAACTATATAAATTTTACACAACTATATTTTACATTGGGATCAAGTTTTTGGCGCCGTTGCCGGGGAAGGTAATGGTAAATTAAATAAATATTAGGAAATTTAGAGATAATTATATATAAAAAAATTTTAAATTTTAAAAAATTAAAAAAATTCAAAAATCCAAAAAGAAAATATATTTTTATTTCAGAATCATTTTTAGAAAATTTTTCTTTGCTTATTATATTTGCTTATGTGAAATATTGAATTTGAAGGTTTAGAATCTGAAGGTTTAATATCTTACGATTTAGAATTAGAACGTACTATTAGAGAATTTTGAAAACAACAAAAAGAAGTTAAAAACTTAAACGAAATGGCGAATAATTTAAATAGTCAAATAAATGAAAATCGACAAAAACTTTTAAAAGATTATGCTAATCCGACAGCAAATGAACTTCACTTGACGATTCAAAATCCTGATGTTGCTGCTAATTCATTTGAGCTTAAACCTGCTATTATCCAAATGGTACAAAATAATCAGTTTGGAGGAAGACCTACTG
>NW_018164560.1:1187651-1188264 GCF_001263595.1 Phalaenopsis equestris | reverse complement strand
CTACATTTAAATATGACGGAGTGTCTAATGATGTTGTTAGGCTTAGATTTTTTTATTTTTTGTTAAGGGATAAAACCAAGACTTGGTTAAATTCATTATTTTTTGTTAAGGGATAAAACCAAAACTTGGTTAAATTCATTAGTACTTGGATCTATTAGAACTTGGGGAGCACTATCATAAAAATTCTTAGCTAAATATTTTTCACTCTCGAAAATTGCTAAGCTTAAAAATGATATTATATCTTTTTGTCATTTTGAAGAGGAATCGATATATGAAGCTTGAGAAAGATTTAAAGAACTTCTCAGAAAATGTCCACACCATGTTCTACCAGATTGGTTAATAATTCAAACATTTTATAATGGATTAGTATGAACACTTAGATCTATTATAGATGTTGTTGCGGGTGGATCACTAATGTCAAAACCTTTTGATGAAGCATATTCTTTAATTGAAGAAATGGATACTAACTATTTTTAATGGCTCTCTGAAAGGGTAAATCCTAAGAGAGTAGCTAGTATTTATGATTCTGATGCAATGTCTATTTTAGCATCTCAAATTGCTGCTATTTTGAAAAAGATTGATCAAATAGGAGTGAACTATTCTCAAATACCCA
>NW_018164560.1:1187124-1187476 GCF_001263595.1 Phalaenopsis equestris | reverse complement strand
GAAATTTGAACAACCAAGGAAATCCTAGTTATCGACCTTATTATCCTCTTGGATTTAACCTTAATCCTAACCTACAAGTTAAGGAAAAGAAGTTGATGATGGAAGAAGTAATGTTAAATATGGGAAATCAAATACAAAATCAAGGGGTTGCTATTAGAAATATTAAAAATCAATTAGGACATATTGTTACTGCACTCAGTAACAGACCTTTTGGAATTCTTCCGAGTATAGTGGAAGTTAATCCAAAAGATCAAAATAAGGAGCAAATTAAAGTTATTCAATTGCGAAGTGGAAAAAAAGTTGAAATAAGGATCCAAAGAGAAACTGAAGTTGATGAAGAGAAGGAAGCAAT
>NW_018164560.1:1185708-1186997 GCF_001263595.1 Phalaenopsis equestris | reverse complement strand
TTTTATTGAAGCTTTGGAACAAATGCCAAGTTATGTAAAATTTATGAAGGATATACTAAACAAGAAAAGGAAGTTTACAGATCATGAGACCGTTGCACTAAGTGAAGAGTGTAGTTCTATTATTTAGAAAAAACTTCTTGAAAAATTAAAAGATCCTGGTAGTTTTTTTATACCTTATGCTATTGGTGAAAAGTTTTTTGAAAAAGTTTTTTTGAAAAACTTTATGTGATTTAAGAGCGAGCATCAATCTTATGCCTTTATCGATCTTTAAACGTTTAGATTTGGGAGAGATTTCTCTTACTATTGTAACTCTTCAGTTAACTGATCGATCAATAACCTATCTAAAAGGAGTTATAGAAGATGTATTAGTAAAATTGGATAAATTTATTTTCCCTGTAAACTTTATAGTATTGGATATGAAGGAAGATAAATAAATTCCTATTATTTTGGGGAGACAATTTCTTGCAACAGAGAGAGCTGTGATAGATGTGCAAAAAGGAGAATTAATAATGAGAGTTAATGATCAAGAAGTAACATTTAATATTACAAAAGCTATGAAATATCCAACAATAGAAAAAGATAATGAATGTTATAGGATGGAAGTAACTGATTATCTAAGTAATGAGCAATTTAATAATGAGTTTGAAGACAAATTAAAGCAAGGAGAATTTTTTGAAAACAAGGATGAAATAAAAGAAGAAGATTTGGATTATATTCAGGGAAAATTTGAAATTTTAGACTTGTTGGAAAACAATAATAAATATCTTATTCCTTCAAGTATTAAACCACCTGACTTGAACTGAAAATATTACCTGCCCATTTAAAATATGTGTTTTTAGGAGATTCATCTACATTGCTTGTTATTTTATCTTCGTAATTAACAAAATTTCAAGAACAAAAATTAATAGAGATGTTAAAAAAATATAAAAAGATTTTTGGATGAACTTTAGCAGATATTAAAGGAATTAGTTCTTCAATTTATATTCACGGAATTCTATTAGATGAAAAATATAAGCTTAAAGCTGATCCTCAGAGGAGATTAAACCCAATAATGGAAAAATTTGTTAAAACGAAATTTTAAAATGGTTGGATCCTGGAATTATATATTCTATTTCAGATAGTGTTTAGGTAAGTCCAATTCACTGTGTTCTGAAGAAAGGAGGAGTGATCGTTGAAGAAAACGAGAAAAATAAATAAATTAATACCAATCAAGTTACTGGTTGTTGAATTTATATTGACTATAGAAAATTAAACATGGTCACCAGAAAAGATCACTTTCCTTTACCTTT
>NW_018164560.1:1183184-1185687 GCF_001263595.1 Phalaenopsis equestris | reverse complement strand
TCCAAATGTTGGATAGATTAGCTGTAGTGGATAAACTTGTTGGGCACAAATATTTTTGCTTTTTAGATGGATATATCGGTTACCACTAAATTCCAATTGCTCTAGAGGATCAAGGGAAGATAACATTTACTAGCCCATATGAAACATTTGTTTTTCGTAGAATGCCTTTTGGACTATGTAATCCACCTGCAACATTTCAAAGATGTATGATGTCAATCTTTAGCAATTTTATTGAACATGGAACGGAAGTGTTTATGGATGATATTTTTGTATTTGGAACTTTGTTTTAATTATGTTTAAATAATTTAGAGAAAGTTTTAGAAGTATGTGAAAAAATCAATCTAGTACTAAATTGGAAAAAAAATGTCAATTTATGGTTGCAGGAGGAATTGTACTTGAGCATAAAATTTCTGAAAATGACATGGAAGTAGATCCTGTAAAAATTCAAGTTATTGAAAAATTACCACCTCTGACTAATGTTAAAGAAGTAAGAAGCTTTTTAGGACATATTGGTTTCTATTAGTACCTGTAGTATTTCAGAATTAAAGTTTCAAAATCAGAACCTTCAACAGGTATGTCTTTTCTTTATGTATTTAATATTTTCTTTCACCATTTATTTATTTTCAGTTCTTCATTCTAAATCTTTTAAAAATCTAAGTTTTATGGGGAAAGAATTTTTTCTTAAAAAAAAAGAAAGAAACTCAATTTTATTTATCCTCACTTAGCTATATTTTCAAAAAACTTTAAATTTAACATGACATTTCGTATTAGAGGTTAACATTAGATAACTATATTTATATTTCTAACTATATAGTAAGCTTAAGTAAAAATTTTCAATAATTAAGTTTAATTTTAGAGATTAAGATATTTGGTATAAGAGAATAAGACTATGTTTTTCTATTTTAAGTAAAGAAAATTGTATTTTCAAAATATTAAAAATCTTAAAGGTTCATGTAAAAAGAAAAGAATTAAACTTTATGAAATCTTTAAGCTAATATAAATTTGTTAAGTGAAGAAATGTGACAAGTTTTTGATTTTATGAAGAGGATAGTGAAGTTCAAAATCATTTTGGTGATATTGCACTTTAATGGAAAGTATTTTTATATTTTCTTGCAAGTTGTTGAATTTTAGAACTTGAAGCAAAAATGAAGTAAAAAAGGAAGCAAAAAAGATAAAATTTGGAGAAAAAAATGAAGAAGTTGAAATTTTTTCAACGCCGACGGTGCCATTTGACAGTGAGCATCGAATTAAATTGCGGATCACTGGCGCCGGCGGCGCCAGAATGGGCGCCAATGTCGGTTCAGCCCCTATTTCTAGAAGATTCGACGAATTTGGACGCTTTTTGAAGAGTTTTTATAGGCACCTATTGGAGAACCGACTCTAGACTTTATTTGGGGCCAAAATTGATCAGAAAAGTGACTCTTCCTGACATCTCATGGTCCCAATTCAATCTTCCACGCATCACACATTCTTCCATTTTTCATTCCACAACCATTTAGAGTCCACTGTTCTTATAATTTAGAGTTTTGTGGTGAGATTAAGTGTGAACTCTTTTCTAAGAGTATTGGAGAAGGAGAAAAGTGAGAGATTTCTTCTTCCTACATTTTCTAGAAGAGGCTACAAAGGATTTGCTTTGAGAAAGAGTTTCAGATAAGTGTTGTTTGCTTATTAGTGTTGTATAAACTTTCTTTTATATATGAAATTTGTGTTTATTGTATCTTTCTCATGAAGTTTGAGTAGTTTACTTTATCTTTCTTCCTACTTTGAGATATGGTGAAATGAAGAGATAATATGAATGTGCCAATATTAAAATATAAAATAAATTGTGATGATTTTTCAACTCATAACTTAATTTATTTTTCGATATGACCAATTGAATTATTAAAATATGTTGTGAAACATATGATCCTGGAAATGGAGTATAAGTTCTACAATAGAGTGAGGATCACATTTGATTCCATGAAGAAGAACTTCGTTCATGGAATTAAGTACAAATAAATAAGGAAATATACTTTGTTGGGTGTAAAATTGGAGAAACTTTAGGGTGGCAGACTAAAATTCTCAATTTGGTCTTAGTGTTTAAAAACTAAAGCGAGAGTTAGCCTTCAGGAGAAGGGAAGTGAGAGCTTTGGAGTGGGAGCCAGTATCCTCCTAGCCTAGCCATGAATTTAGAGACTAAACTTAGGATTAGCCAATGATTTTCTATAACACTGTATCAGAGTAGAGAATTAAAACTACGCCTATTTGGCACCATACATATTAAAACCATTTATCTCATCTCATTTTATCAAAATCTCATTGTAGTGAGAAAAGTGTTTTTTACATAAGAAATCTTCATCACATAAACATAGTTTAATAGTTTAGTAGTTACTCTTTAAACTCTGTATTTCAGTTTTGTTAGTTAAATAATTTAGTTCTGATAATATCTCAACATTCAAAATTAGTGACAGTAATTTCGTTTTGACTTTCTGTGAATTTCCTAGTAAATTTATCATTTCAAATT
>NW_018164560.1:1178599-1183087 GCF_001263595.1 Phalaenopsis equestris | reverse complement strand
TAGCTTAAATTTCTAATTCATAAAATATTGCATTAAGCTTTTGGCACCGTTGCATAACATCTTTGCATAGCGGAGTCAATTATATAATTTTTACACAACTATATTTCACATCGGATCAGGGGGTTGGGCAGATTCCTCATTAGCATGTGGGATTACAACAGGAGGGGAGGGGGACTGGGCATATTCTTCATGTAGTACTATGCATGTATCAACTCCCTCTTTTTTATTTTTATCAATTTTATTCTGCAGTATCAACATTTGATCTTGCAGACCCGAAACTCCAACAGTTATTGTATTAAGAGTTCCTTGGAACTCATTGAACCATTTCTCGTGTCATTTGATCATATCAATTATTTCTTCAAGGTTCTCGTTCATTACATTGTAAATTGGTTCCGGGGCAGTCTCCCCTGAGACCACTGGCCCCATATCAAATGATAAAGGAGGTTCTGTTCCAACTTTAGGCTGACGGTTTTGAAAATGTATAACTAGCACTGGACTGGGTAATCCCTCATCTGGATTGACTAGAAAATTGAGTTCCTCCTCTTTCAGATCCAAGAATTTATCATTGACCTGCAATTTGTTTCAGGATAAAAATACCTTAATCACTATTCTAGAAATAAATTATTTAACAACACTGTAAATGACTGACATGTTTAGTGGTTAACCTCTTAAAGGCTACATCTATCTGTGAGGAGTTCAAGCTAACAGTTGTAAGCCATCTCAACATTCTGGCTCTGGCCTCAGCATCGACAAGAGTTACCACAGATGTATGCTCAAAAAACTAGAGCTGCCTAAAAGATACTAAATATTCAACATAAAAGATAATTAATAAACAGTAACGATATTCAACTTATACAATATATTAACCGTTAGCAAATAAAGAAAACCATTTATGTATCTAATAGGCCGGTTTTACAATAATTTGATGGCCACTGCATTAATTTGCTCTATAAGGAAATCACAGAGCACGACTGACCAATTAAATGAGGCAAAAGTCTGTATATTCTCCCCAAAGTTGTTAAGTCCTTCGGTTACACTAAAATTACTGGATGGAAAAAATAGATTTGATAACAAAAATTTTACAAACAATTTAACAAAAAGGGTAGAAGACCCCTCTCTTGCGAAGTCCAATAGATTATTCTTCATCTGTTGGGCATTCACGCCACAAAATGGATGTTTACTCCACTTTGACACCGTACCTCTAGTTGGCATGTCAATTAACAGGGCAACTTCATCGGGCAACAGTATTAACTCTTTCCTTCCAAAACCATTTTATCATGCTGCCAACATTGCAAAATTTGCAGTGTCAAGACATTCTCTTGAGGATAAGGAGGGAGCTCCAAGAACTGCTCGACATTCATTACTTTAAGCTCATTTCTCGTGTCCTCAGATATTGAATGCTTGAACTTATCCATCACATCTCTCACTACAGATGACCGACTTCTACAACTCATTGATCTTGGGTTCACAAACCTACAAAAATAATACAATGCAACAAATATCAGGTGTTATTTCAATGGCATTTCAATGTCATTATTAAGGTGTTATTCGGATGTGGTTGTATTATTATGATATTATTACGGTATTATTATGGTTATATTTTTGGTGGTATTATTCACGCAGTACTACAATATTATTACGGTTATATTACAATATTATTAAGGATATATTTCGATAGTATTATTTTTGTACTATTATGGTATTATTACAAAATTATTACGGTTATATTTCAGTTATATTATGATATTAACTGTTTAACTAGTATTATGGAATTATTATGGTTTTATTTGTTTTTATTATTCAGTATTAATCAGGTTTTGTATAGGAGAACTGCATTTTAATTAAAAGAACTGCATTTTATTTAAAAGAACTACATTTTATCACCGTAATAATAACTATTACCTGGAGGAAGCATAGTTTTATTATGTTTTAGGTAGTATTACAGTATTAACTGCATTTTACCACGATATTATTTAGAAGAAAAAATTCATTTTAATTGGGTTATGTTCTCGTATTATCACGTAAGGTTGATAATCTTTTCAAAGAAAAAACGACCAAGAACATAAAATATTACCTGGAGGAACCCTCTTCAATAACATTCTTCTTACGGTCATTGGCTTTTTTCTTCTTCTATTCATCGGACTCCATTCTCGATGGCTCATCTTCGGTTTCCATTCTCAACGGCTTTTCGGCTTCCACTATCATAGGGTTTTCTTGGGTTTCCATCTCAGAAGGCTCGACTTTCATCTTGATAAGCTGAACTCTAGTAGTTAACTGGCGAATGTACTTCGACTGACGAACGGAGACTCGAAATCCTAAACAGATGGCGAATGACAAAAGAGGTGGTGAGCCTGTCGGTTTTCCTCCGGAGTATTTTTTGATGGCCGTTTCGTATTTTGTTTCCGTTCAATTTATTCATAGCGCTCGGACGGGAGTAAAGCCAGGTCCCACGTGATAAAAGCATTTTTTAATTTCAAGGAACACTCGAATGTTACTGTAATACAACCATACTAATACTCGACTTAATAAAAACATAATAACAAAATAACGAAACCACGATAACACCGCAGTACACTACAAAAATATCTTGGTTGCAAAATAAGCTAATAACATCAATGTCACCATAATAACACTCGAATAATACCATGATACAACCATACTAATACATCATTGTGATGTTAATAAACAAAAATGTTAATAACACTCAAATCACTCCACAATAAAATAATAATACTACATAATGAAACATAGAACAATAATACTTAAATAATTCACTAATAATACCACAATATTACAAGCAGTCGAATAAACATAACGAAACATACAACAATAACCATCATTTAATACATCTATGATAGTTGAATAAACATCATTAATATTAAGCAAAGGGGAGGTCGGTCCGTTGGTTTGTAGAGTCAACTCCAACTCTGTTGGTTAAATTTGTAGGCAATGAGATCAGAGTTATTTAATGACTCATTGAGGGCTTGGTTAGAATTATTGAAGAAGCTGAAAAATTGCAACATATTTAATATTCATTTTGGTGGAAGGGAGAGTTCCTTGATTGCTTGGAGACAATGAGATTGAGTTATTTAGTGATTCAGATAATCTTGAAAGATAAGCAGTAAAAAAATCATTCACATCAATGATCAAAGGTTGATTAAGAGAAAGTTTCAGGCTGTTCGCACACCTAAAGTTGATGGAGTTATATAATCTGATGCCAATGCCGAAGATGTGATTTGTATTGGGTAATTCAGTGGGTAATTCAGGGTAATGGGGGTAATTCAGGGTAATGGGTTTGCTAAATTATGGAAACAAAATAAAATATTATTGTAAGTTATGATATTATAGACTTTTTAAGTCTCATGTGACTGGGATTCCAACTGGTTCACCTGACGGAACACCATTCACGTGAGACTTAAAAAGTCCAGAACATCATAACTTACAATTACATTTTATTATGTTTCCATAATTTAGCAAACCCATTACGACTTACCCGATACAAATCACATCTTCGCCATTGACACCCAATTTTATAACTACCTCAACTTTAGATGAGCGAACAGTCTGAAACTTCCTATTAATCAACATTTGATCATTGATGTGAATGATTTTTCGACTGCTTATCTTTCGAGATTAGTTAAATCACCAAATAACTCCATCTCATTTCTTCTGAGCAATCAAGGAGCTCTCCCTTCCACTAAAATGAATATTACATATATTGCAATTTTCAGCTTCTTCATGATTCTAACCAAGCCCTCAATGAGTCATTAAATAACTCTATCTCATTGCCCTCAAATTTGTATCAAATGGTTCAAAAAACAGTACTTGGCTTGTTCACCCTTGTTACTTCTTTCCTGCATGCAATGATTTAAGTTATAGAAATGCAATGTTCTAAAGAGAAATAAATTTTCAAAATACAAACACTATAGTAGAACAAAGTGTGTCTACTAAAAGAACAATGACAACAACACTATAATCACACAACAATAAAACCACAAAAACACAACAATAAACGAAACACAACAATAAATCTGTCTTCAACAATACAATGACACAACAATAAAACTATAATAATACCAAAATAGCCCCACAATAACACCAACATCCCTCATTAACAAAAATAACACGAGAATACTGTCAAGATAATATTGTGGTAACACTTAACACCATTACTCCGGCCAAAATGCCAGCATGACATAAACAGTTACAACGACAACAACTTCGAATAAACTGAAAACCACAAAAGTAACACTCCGATAAACCTAGAGAATCAACTAGTTAAACACAAGTAATGAGACAAATGCCAGAAGTATCCCTCCGATAAACAACTAAAGTAACTATTAAATCAACTAATTAAACATCCGATAAACCCAAATAAATGGCGCAGACAAATGCGAGAAATATCCACTAAATCAAAAAATAAAACTCGCACAAACCCTAGAACCTAAACCGCAACAATGTCTTTAAACAACAATGTCTTTAAGATAA
>NW_018164560.1:1173690-1178589 GCF_001263595.1 Phalaenopsis equestris | reverse complement strand
AAAAAAAAAACATTCTGAGCGAAGCTAAACTCACTTGGATCTGGAAGTCGTTGTCGTTGTCTTCGTCGAGAGAGTAATCCATTTCGGCAGCTCCAAACCCTAAAGTGTCGACAGCTCCAAACCTTAAAGTCCAGGGAAAACCCGGGAAAGGGCCTTTATGCTTTTCATTTTCCGAAAAAAGGAGGGTCGGGTCGGGCCGCGGGAGTTAAAAAATAAGGAATTTACATATTTTGCAGTAGTGGGGCCGGATTCCACGTGACATTTTTTAATTGGTTACCGCTTGCAGGCTTCCATACGTTGCACGTATGGAATAATTTTTCCTCTATATGGACTAGGTCACTTATGTAGGAGAGATAAATATAGGTGCTATGGGCTTCATTAAGTGGGCTCAGTTCAACCACTTCAGTAGGTGAGCTCAGTTTAGCCACTTCGACAGGTAGGCTCAGTTCATATGGCTCGTTGGCATCCATGTCAGTCTTCGTATGAAAAGCCTTATTTAGTTATTTAATCGTATTTGTGTATACAAAACTTATTGATTTATTTATTTATATCTCTAATCGCTGCATCAAGCGCTGTTCGACGGCAGTGTCAGATTTACATTAAATAGAATTTATCAAATCCGATAACTCCGACGAAGCGTGACAGGAGCGAGGGTCGCAAGTAACATAACATCGACCTAATTTTATTAAACCTGCCTCACAACCAGACTTAATAAATATAAATTTAGGTAAAATAGTAGAAATAATGGAGATACTGAGATTTAAGGGAGAGTTGAATTTATTTATTTATTTTTTTATGTATAAGTAAAATTTAAGATTAAATTTTATTAGAAAGTGCTGCCAAACAATCCTAAGGAGGGGTTTATCCTTGGGTTTTATACCCAAAACACAGACGTATTCTCCCTCTCCAAGGGGTTTATCCTTGTTGGCTTTTATACCCAAAACACAGACGTATTCTCCCTCTCCATCTCTCCTCTCTGGTTATCCCTCACAGTCCAGTCGACGGCCGAAAACCTTTAATGGCCGTGTCTTTTTTCCCTACCACCAACCATCTCTTCCCTATTCCATTCAGGGAGAGCCATTCCGTTCTCCACGGCCACCTAAAACTTGAGATTAAACTCAGCCCCGTCTCCTTAGCCATAGCCGCTCGGAGGCGGAGTTGGAAGTGCAATTTCTCAGCCCAGGAACGCACTGCGAAGCAGCAACAGCGAAGGAAATCAGAGCCTGTCGTCGACCCAGTTGGCTTTCTCTCCAAAGTCGGAATCTCGGACCGCGCTTTTGCTCAGTTTCTCCGTGAACGGTAGTTCTCAACACTCATCCTTTCGCTTGTTATGGTCAACGCCGTTCTGTTTCATTTGTGTTATTCACTCATTGTCCAGGTACAAGGCCTTAAAGGACCGTAGATTTGATCTTTGTTCACGCTTTACAGATATGATGGAGGCTTCTTCTGGGTGGGGTTCCTTTTCCAATTAATTTTGCTTTGCAGTAAGATGTTCCGAGTTTTTTTGAGCAGCTAACGTTGGGGAGTCTTCATTTTGCACAGGTATGAAATATTAGGAATGCATCGACACCGTCAACATCGTGTGGATTTCATGGATTGGGCTCCAGGTAACTGTTCCTTTCATTTCCTCTTCATTAAAGGAAAATTCTTATGGCTTTTCTAAATGAATGCGCTATAGTTATGGGGATTTTTTTCCTAGTTTAGTTAAGATCTGCATTTAAAAATAAAATTTTAATAACCGGAGGCAAATTTATTGTATCTTGATTGTTTCATAAGTTCCTTGGGTATATTTGTTTCTTTCAATGCAGTAAAGTTGATATGTTTCTAAGAGAAGTTGTGCATTGATTTTCGGAGTCACAGTGGTGGTAGCAATTTATCCATGCATGTGTTTTGGTATTTTTGTGAATGCCATATTTTATCACCATTTATTCCTATGAATTTTTTTCCTTTTATTTATATGGTTCGTTCTATTTATTTCCGATTTTGACTGTTTTTGCATTGTCATTTGGCGATCGTTAGGTTTAAATAGGAGCAAGTCTGTGTATAAACTCTTCCAGTAGACCTATGGATTGATATGAAGTTTCATGCAATGTTCAGACTCCTTTGTTCTTCTTTTTTTATCTTCCTTTTTCACATTTCCTTGTACTATAGAAAGCTGCAACCCAGTCTTCTCACACTTTTATTCTTTTCAACATTTTGAAATAACTGCATTTTGCCCTCCACATTTAATTTGAATTTTGAACTGAATTTCTCAATATGTCAAAGATTTTTGGCATAGCTAAAAACATTTTCTATTCTGGTTATGGAAAGAAACAAATAAATTAAATTCTTTGAGGTATGCGGCGTGGAGCACTTAATCCCCACTCTCGCCCTGCTTCCTATTACATTGGAATAATACTCTTTTTCTTGTCTTATAATTTCTCTGCTTTAATGTGGTAATTACTATTTCGTCTAGTCTTTTCTTTTGTAGTTGGCCAGTAAATAGTCTGTTGCATAATTATGCATGATTTGAAGGCTTAGAGCATGAATGTGACCAGTATTAGCTATTCATTTCAGAAATTATCCAATACAGGATCTCGGTATTGTGCCATTGTTGGAGATTTCAATGGGTGGTCACCAACTGAAAACAGTGCTAGGGAAGGATATTATGGCCATGATGATTTTGGCTACTGGTTCATCATTCTTGAAGACAAGCTTAGGGATGGTGAAGAACCAGACGAGTTTTTTTTTCAAGAATATAACTATGTGGATGACTATGATAGAGGTGATAGTTTAAATGTTGAAGAACTGCTTGAGAAAATAGATGATGAATACTGGGAACCTGAAGAAAAGTTTTATCGTAATTCTCGGCTGGAGTTTGTTGCCAAATTATATGAAGAAATATTTGGACCTAATGGCCCCCAAACAGATGAAGAACTTGGTGAGATAATGGATGCTGAGACAAGATACAAGCAATGGAAAGAGAAGCAAAAAATTGACTCTAATAACAGGTTACCTTGTTATGAAGTTCTAGATCATGGAAAAACTTATGATATTGAGAATGTGATTCTTGACCCGGTGTCAAAAGAGAAGTTTCGAGCTAAGAAGCCTCCTCTTGCGTACTGGAAAGAAATGTGTAAAGGTCGAAAAGCATGGCTGAAGAAGTATATGCCTACAATTTCTCATGGAAGTCGGTACAGGGTGTATTTTAACACTCCTAATGGACCTTTGGAGAGAGTTCCTGCTTGGGCAACATATTTACTTCCAGGTTTGTTTTCTATAAATGGCCGTCAGGGTTTGAATGAAATTTAATAATTCATCTTCAAATCATGAATATTATTCAACTCTTATTTTGCTGGCTAAGTTTAATAAATAATCAATGTTATTTCAACTATTTGGGATGATATATAAATTTTTGTATATTTTCCCTCAATATGCTTGACATGCCTTAATTTTTTCTACAATTTTTAAAAGGAAGGTTTACGTACATATCACTCAATTCCTAAGTATTTACATATATAAAACCTAAACTTCTATTTTTACATACACAACCATCTTACCTATGCATGAAAAGGTGCATTTCACTTTTTACAAGTTAAAATAGGGTTAACTTTGAGGTGATATGAAAGATTTGGGTGGTAGAAATGTAAAAAAAGTAAAATTTAGGTCTTAAGTATGTAAATACATACAAATTGGGTGGTATGCATGTGAATAACACATTTTTTAAATATTTGACCATTTTTTCTTTCCTATGTCTTCCAGAGTTTCATTTCAATTTGAACTCTTTTGTTAATTAAATTTGGCTGATTCTTTTATCACCTGTTATGATTATATTCTAATAGATCCGGATGGAGAGAAGTTTTGTGCTGTGCATTGGGAACCTCCTCCTGAGGCTGTTCATAAATGGAAGAATGCACGGCCAAAAGTACCAAAATCGCTCCGTGTGTATGAATGCCATGTTGGAATTAGTGGAGCAGAACCAAAAGTGTCATCTTTCAATGAGTTTGTTTCGAAGGTAATGGGGCCCTAATTCCTTGTTTGATTATCGTACCTATGTTTAAAATTTTTCTTTATTAGATATCTGTCTTTTATTACAGGTTTTACCACATATTAAAGAAGCAGGATATAATGCCATTCAGTTGATAGGGTTGGTTGAGCATAGAGATTACTCTTCTGTTGGTTACAGAGTAAGTGTTTTGCGTCTACAAATAAGAACCCTTGTCTTTATTTATTGCACAAGTTAACTTTTCTTTTTTCTTGATTTTCTTACTGCACTGAATAATAGGTTCTCCAACTTTATGTACTAGATCACACAGATATAATTTCATTGCGAACTTGAGCATTAATCAATTATAATTCTTGGATTTATACTGAGAAATTTGAGAGGAGAAGGCAACATCTGTTTCTCATGTTGTGCCATGATACCGAAGTAAACGCTTCGTTAAAATAAGATGTCTTTGAACTTATTCAACTGCTTTATAATAGCTAGGACACCATTTCCTCGTAATGTGGGGAAATAATATATGCATATATATATGTATATGTATATATATATGTATCATGATTGATGCAATAAATAAGTCATTCATCCAACATGACTATTTTAGAAATTAATATGCTTAATGTCTGCCTAATTTAATGCTTTCTTTAATTCAAATTTTTAGATTGTAGCTTGGGGTGTAAATGAGTTGAGTCAAGCTCGAGCCATGCCAAGTTTGAGCTCGACTCGTCTATCAAACTGTTTGCTCGAGCTCGAGCTCGACTTGTAGTGGTTGCAACAGGCTTAGGAGCCTGCTTTTCTGCTTGACTAAAAATTCAATTTTTACGGGAGCTCACCAGAAAGTTACTGGTCACTGGAGGAGGAGGAGGATGTAGTTGCAACTCACTGGAAAACGCATTGAAATGACTAGCGGTGGGGAA
>NW_018164560.1:1124043-1173590 GCF_001263595.1 Phalaenopsis equestris | reverse complement strand
TACCCCTAGTTGTAGCCTCGTATTCCAGATCTTAACATTTAATATAAAAATTTGAATGTTCTATGTGTCATATTCTGAGTCCAGAAGACGGTGCACTTTGACAACATAGGGCACGATGAAATGAATTGAACTTATTTTGTATTCGTATAGGGAATGATTGTATACAAACAATAGCTAAAGAAATAAAATTTTATTTCATTTCATAAATTAGAATTTAGCAATTGTTATAATTGAAGGACCCATGTACTTTAATGTAAATATGTATAGGCCACAATCTCATGAGTGTTTATAAATATATGACTTCTTAATCTTTTAACACCACTTGATAATATGCAATTGTAATACACATACACATATAATTTTATATATAGTCAGTTTTCTATGACACTTATTTCTGAGCAAGATACATATACACTACTTTCAAAAGGAAGAGGTGACCTCGTTGCCAGTTTTCTCGTTTGAGCCACAATTTTAGCCGGGTCAATCACCCAACGTGCTAGATCTATTTTCCAATAGCAGATTTTGCTGCTTATCTCCTTCCAAACCTCGCTGACCGTCCGTATCGTACCCTTCCATAACTACCTCACCAAATCTTTTCCCAAACACCTTCTAGGAGTCCTAGAACGGTATCATTGGTATCAGAGTCCGACAAATCCTAGATTTTTTAGGATTTTATTCTCATTGCCCCAAATTGAAATATTCATAACCTAAATCTTCGACAAAATCAATACCCTAATTATTCCTTTTGCATTCCCTAGCTCTAGACCCAAAATTTTCAAAAACTAACCTCCCTAACTCCACTGAAATTTCACCCCGATGCATACCACCGAAAACCAGAACCCTAAATTACCCTTTGCTTTTAGCCCACATTTTGGTTGGAAGAAAGAGATGCCATTCTTTCAAGGAGAAACCGTTAATTAGATGTTCAAAAAATCGCTATGGAGGATATGCAATGAGAAATTCTTCAATTGTAACAAAAATTTGCTGCCTTTGAGATGAGATAATTCATTGATGTCAATCGTAGCCACAACAGTGACTTGTTAGATTGAAAGGTGGAAGTGAATCCTTTCCATTAGACAATTTCCAATTATGAAGAATCAATGCTTCGAAGATTGGACATGAAATATCAGAGGAGAAGCCATTATCTTGGAACAAAGCTGAATTGTTTGGATATTGATGGATGGATCCCGAGTTCATAGCAACTCCAAGCAATCAAACAAATCTTTGAGTACAGGGATGTTCCACCTAATATAAGGGAAAACAACTGCCATTAAGTTAAAGAAGGGTGTATCTCTATGGTGGGAGAATGTGAAATGTAAGATTACCATTTGGTCTAAGATGAAATTGGAGATACAATGCAAATACTTTTCCTCACATTACTGATAGGATATGTCATTATACTTCATCACTTACGCTATGGAGATTCTTCTGTAGAGTAACACACAACTGAATTTGATAAGCTAATGCTAAAATATGAAATGGTAAAACTAGAGGAACACACTGGGTATCTTGGAGGACTAACGTCGTATATTGGGAATGCAACCGTATTGGTCTCTACTCGATATATAGACCCTACCTTTGACAGAACATGTTCAATATACTTCACCACCTACGCTAGAGAGAATTATTTGTGGAGTAATACACAACTGAATTTGATCAACTAACGCTGAAATATGAGTTGGTAAAACTAAAGGAACACACTATAACAAGGTATCTTGGAGGACTGATGTCGTATATTAAGAATCCAACCTTATTGGTCTCTACTCGATACATAGACCCTAACTTTGAATGTGGAGAAACGTCAACAGTTGACAACCACACCTTGTAGGCAGAGTTTAACCTCAGGATCATGCAACAAGAGCATACCCACTAGAACATCTCAGCTAGCCCTGCCCAAGAAAAACTAGTTCAGAGTGGAAAAGTAGTAAAGACCTCCAACACTCCTAAATCCGTCTCAACAAAAAGTGCCTCAAGTGCCAAAACTTTGGGCATATTGTATCTGATTGCCCAAATAGGAGGGTGATATCCTTTATTGAGTAGGGAGCAGTTGAAGAAATAGACATTGATACATGAGACATTTAAGAAGTTGAGGGCACAATGAGGAATATCAACTTCCAGCTGATGAGAAAATGATGCTAGTGATCAAGTTGAACTCATGAAAGAGGCTCTAACATGATTAATATTGATTCTCTTAGAAGACAATGAGTTTGAGAGCCAATACTAGAAAAGGGGCAGCCCTTGTTGAAAGGGTTGTCAGATATCTCGATCGACAATTTATCTCCTAAGTGGTTGCCAATGGGGCAGTCCAACATGACATATTTCATTTCAAATTTGGTTCCTCCAAATATACTTGTTTGTTGGATGTGTCTAACGGAGTACAAGAAGTGGGGAAAACATGTTAAATATTTAATAACTCGATACTTAGTTCATGAGACTACTCGTCTATGTGCAGTTCTAGCTCAGCTTGTGCCTAAGATGGATGGTTATATTTTTATCATGACAGACTTTGGGAAGGCCATACATTTTAGAGCTGTCTTGGATATACATTAACATAGATTTTACAGTGGGACCACCTCAGACACAATAAAGCAATGATTTTGTTATGATGATGGTGGATCAATTCTAGAAATCTCTAGAGAAGAAGAAAAAGTCTCCTAGCCCAGGAGAATGATGCGGGAGCTGGTTGGTTCCACAAAACCATGGAAGCCCGCATTTTAGCGGGATCGTGTGAAGGTCCCATGATCACAAAATAGGAGGGAGAGCACCCAATTCACGTTTTTAGCATTTTTATTTTTTCTATTTCTTTTATTTCTTAATCTGGGTATTTCTATTTTGTTATTTTAAATTATGATTAATGCTATTATGAACCTATTTATTTGTGATTTTTTTGCTATTTAGAAGCCTTTTTTTTGTTTGTGAGGTTTGGAGATTGGAATATTTGATTTCTACCCTAAGGAGTGATGTTTCATTTTCCTTTTATAAGTGGCGTATCTGCATCTTGTTTAGGAATTGGTGTTGGAACCTCCTCTCTACCTGTACCTAGCTGATTCATCATTGGACTGCTGTTTTCAGTCGGGGCAGCCTCTGAATGATGTCTATTCTCTTCCAATTGTGGTTGACCTCACATATTTTCGTTTCCTCGCTATTCTACGACTACTTTTCTGCAAAATCCGCTTCCCAAATACCTTCTAGGAGCCCTAGAATGCTATCATAGAGATTTCTACCTTATTGCAATAAACCTCAACATAAGATGAAACATCTACTCATGTCTCGTTCTTCCTCAACCTTCTGCAAATGTTCACTGTAGTCAGCAATACAACCTAAAATGGTATTAGAGTTAATTTAGAATAAAATTCACGTATCATCTAATGTTTATAACAAAATTTCCTCCGTACCTTTTATTTATTTATGTATGTATATTATTGTAATATGTTTTTGTGTGTACATGTGCAACATGTGAAATGATATGTATGCATATATGTTACACATACGTATAGAGACATGCATTTTTTTATGTCCTTGAATATCAGCTCTATTTTTATCTTAGTTAAATTAATTTAATTTTGAACGAGCCATTATTAAATTAATGTAAATTAAGTTGTCTTTTGAGTCAATTAAAATTTGGGCAATACAAAGTGAGTTATGATTTTAGATCATAATTTCTGTCCTGTAGTGTTTTAATATGATTTTAAGCAGTGAATTATCCTCTGCGTTTGTGCTGCTACATTTTTCTGTTTGAACTCCACGTAAAATTTTCTATTTATACTGATATAATAATTGCTTTCTTGATTGCAGGTGACGAATCTATTTGCGGTTAGCAGTAGATATGGGACACCTGATGACTTCAAGCGTTTGGTAGATGAGGCTCATGGTCTTCTCCAGTCTTTTAACTGTTTATGTTTTCATATTTCTTTTGGTACAGCATAGTGCTGGTTTTATTTTTTAGGATATAATAAAATGCAAATAGCATAAGATGTTCTTTGAATTCCTTAACCTTCTTTGGAAATATAATTTGGTAAAAAATTTTGTCCGTATGAAATCCCTGAATGCTTTAGCTTTGAATCTTGCGCTCTTAAGGAGAAGCCAAGTTCTTTATTTCGTTTTTAGTGTCCACTTTTCTTTCCACAAACTGCTTATTGTTGCACATATCTTGAAATTTTTATTTATATTCTCTTTAGAGTATATACTCTTAATTGGAAGATGCAATTCTCCTATTGCCAAGTTTATATGCATCAATTTCATCTAGAAATTGTGATAACTTTTTCTTAACCTCGATCTAGAAATTCATATTATCAGATGAATTTTATTCAAATTGAAATTGAAGTCAGTGTTATGTTGGTTACGATTAATTGTGGAGAACTATGGATGGGGAGGAACTAATGGTAGCCTTGGCCAACATTAAAATGACATATTAATTAATATGTTTGGTCTCTGTACCGTCTTTATATGGAATTAACAAATACTTGAAAAGATTTGTCTTAGCTAATTTAAACTCACCAAAGCTGATAAATTTTGCAAGCTTTTCATGTTATATAATGAAATTGGAGTGCAACCTTTAATACTTTCAATACTAGTTAAGCTAAAAAGCTTGTTTCCAACCAAATTGCATCTTTTAGTTAGTATATTTTTGTTTATATTTGTAAACTCATCTTTAAGGTTGCTCGACTAAGCTGTTGGCAAATCTTTTCTGCCATTTAACCTTTAATTTGGCAAATCGTATGCTAGTCCCTTATTATGGGAATTGTTTTCCTAGTTATGCTAATAAGGAGATGCTTATCAACTGCATGATTTCTTTTCTTGGTTTCTTAAATCAGGTAAAGTACAGTTGGCACCTTAAAATTGGGCAGAGTAAATTGTACAATGTTATTTCTGTTATTTCTTTTCCTGAATATCATATTGCAACGATTCAGAGACAAAATTTTCCGTGTAATGTCTTCATTTGGTCATTTCCATTAATAGAAATTATTGCATGGTTTGGGGTAGGGTGGTGCTATTTTGGTAATGGGCTTATGATTTATTTCTGCCCATGGCAACAAATAGCACACTTATTGTGCATGTTTGGAGAATTAAATAGATTGACAAGACTAAAATTGACTTTGGATAAATGTGCATGAGAAATTACGGCAATCTTGTCATTTAACATGGTTCTTGATATTTTTTGAAATTGTCAAAAGGGAAACTTAGTTGTTGCAGAAGTTTAGCTGCCTTTCTGATCCTCTTTACGATTTTAGGGACAGCTAATGTAATTGATAAACTTTACCCTACAATTTTCTCAAAATTTAGATATCTGTTGTTCACCTCTATTAAATTATTGTAGCTATTGCTTTATTTTTAAATTTGTAAATTGGTAAAAAATGTTCTAAATGAGATATTAGCAGGCCTCTTAATACTCTGTGAATGTTCCTAAATATTAAAAAAAATCCTAATCAGACTGCTTTTTATTTTCATTCGGATTCTGGATTATGTTCATTTCACATGCCAAAAATAGTGTAAATATTTATTTATTTTTTATATAGTCCTAATTAAGTCAATTTAATTGGTTACCATGTCTAGGCCTTGGTCTTCTGGTGTTTCTGGATATTGTCCATTCTTATGCAGCGGCAGATGAGCTTGTTGGCTTATCTCTATATGATGGATCAAATGACTGCTATTTTCATTCTGGTATCAATCTTTTTGTGAGTTTTATTAATATCTATTTTTCTGCTTAGAATGTATCAAGCATTAAGATGACTTGCTTTTGGTTCTTATTTTTTGCTTTAATTTTTCTAGTTGCACTCTCCCCCAATCATCAGTGATGTGCATTCTAGTTCGAAAAGTTGCTCCTTATCTCCTTCTTTCGCTTTTTGTTTGAAAGTAATCTTCTCATCAATCTTCTTAAGAGATTGAAAGCTTTCCAAGCTAAGCGCTCTATTGAAGCTACATAATTGACTTAGTTTGCTCGCAAAAAGTCATTTGGCTTATTCTATCTAATCAAATAGTAAAAATCACTTGTTTTATTCCATCTAATCCACTGAATGAGATTCGATCGAAGTTAATTACTAAGGGCTTGTTTGGATAAGTTTGTTTTTTGTTTTGATTCTTGTTTTTTCTTTTTTTTTAAAGAACATGTTTGTTTAGTATGTTTTTTTATATATTTTTATTTTTTGTTTCTAAAAACTAATAAACATGTTTTTGAAACACTCAAAATAACTTTCAGTTGTTTGTAATCTTTTAAGAAACAACCATATCTTAATCAAACATACCAAACATGTTTTGTTTCAAATTAAAACATAAGCAAAACAAAATAAAAATAAGAAATAAAAAACAAAAAAATAAAAGGGATTCCAAACAACCCTTAAATTAAAGACTATTTATCTGAGCTTAAGAGCTTAAAGTTGTATGTTTTCTAGGAACTTTGATGGTAAAATTATACCAAGACTTGCAGCCTCCAGTGATATCGAAGTTTACCCAAACCACAATGGAAATATAAGTATTAATGCCTGAATTCAAATAAGCTACAACAAAGATTCTTCAAAACGAAAAATAAACAATAACAACACAAAAAGACACCATCGGACGTCGACGAAGGGGATCGATGACGGCTGTCCAATAGGTAGATGGGTGGGAGGAGGTGGTGGTGACAACACAATGGGGTGTGGAATGTGGTTTTGGGTGATGCTGTAGCAAGAGAGGGGACTACAGGGGCTGTCGGCTACAAAAAAGTTTGGTAGTGGGGCTGCGACAGCAGTTGGATGGGCTGGAAGGGTTTGCGACAGATCTGTGAGGTGGTTGGGGGGAGTTCAATAGATCTAGAGGGTGGGAAGAGTTGTAGCAAGCTTGGAAGGTGTACGGGAATGTTGCGGCGGGTCTGGCAGGGGAAAACAAATAAGTGAGATGAGTGCAAGAATATGGTAGCAAACAGGGAAAGGGAAGATACACACCACTTTAGACGAGTTACAACCGGAGCACATTCTCGGGTCAGATTCAACCCTAGAAGGGAAAAGAAAGGATGCTGGAGGTTGTCCAAATAGAAATCTCGACCAAAACTAGCCCTATAAAAAAATAACGAATATATATAATAGATAGCTAAGAGGGAGAGTCTCCTCCCCTTTGGCAACAACCCTAGCCCCAAAATAGGAGCTGACCAACCCTAATAACACTTTGGCTGAATCGGTCCTAGTAGCCCAGCTGGTTCAACCCTTAGAAAGCCCTGTTTCAGTCTTCCGGGATTTTTGGAGATTTGACTTCGTTCGTCGAATTTTCTGTTTGCACTTTGATTGTGATGAAGTGGTTGCAACCTCTCGAGATTGATGAAACTTTGACGGTGGCTCGAGAAGCACCTTGATCCCACTGGCGAGTACGCTGACTCCCAAAAGAAGAGTTTTTTTCACCTACGAACACATCTATCTCCATATCGATCAAATCTTTTGGGGGTTTACTACTGAGCTGAATTGGGTTTGTGTCCTGCATAGACTGTTGAATCCTCCCAAAGTAATCCATGGTCGGTTCAACCTGATTTGAAGTGAGAGTAACTTGAACCTCCCTGTAAGGTGGTAGCCATGGTGGTAAGTTATCAACCATGCTATCTCAAAATGCTCTGTCTTGGCTGTCCCGTGTTTGAAGTTGATTTCTTAGTCCTGCCATCCTTTGTCGTCACCAAAATTGGTCCTAGCGATGCTGCTTTGCTGGTAAGGGCACCTGTGATCCTAAGCTCCGCCCAAGGGAGGACAATGCACTTCCCAATCTTGGAGGAGTAGGTGTTTCTGAATCTGTTTTGCTAGGTCCTACGGTTAAAATGTCATAGTTTCCCTCAACAAGTGACAGACATCCATGGGTACCACGTCACATCACATCAGATTATGCAACTGACTCCCAATCGAAAACTCTACTAGGCACCTACGATCAATACTGACCCTATCCTCCTTCAACCACCTTAGAGAATACGATTAGGAGTGACTCCGAGTCATGTGACCCAACTTCACCATATGTGTAAACTCCACTTTCTTACTGCTCCTTCCATCGATGATAGATTATATACCTTCCTGTTCATAGTACAAAGAGTGTATAATATATTGTGGTGAAACCGCTGCCGATCCCTCGTATCCTCAGTCTGTAGGACTTGTCGTACCACAAGCATCTCTCCTTCAATCGATGGAAGATGATATACCTCTCATTGTTCCTCATGTGTTTTTCTCATTGCTAATCTTCTCCACAACGCCTTGTTCGGTAAAAGACACTACTCAGCTCGTCGGGCAACTGGAGGCTATGTGCTCAAATTTTTGGTATCTAAAACATTTTCGGGCGGGAACTGTAGTAGGTGGGCTACTTTTGTGCTTACCCGAACCATCTTTCTCAACTCCCTGAGACATGCTTCTGCTAGTGTCTCCAACTGTGGGTGGCTACATGAATGGTGGTAGTTTCCTGTTATGTTTCTGATGCCTCTCCAGTTTCATTGCTAAGGTCTGAACATCTCAGTGACCAATAAGGTTGTAGCTGCACAACTTCGTTGATAGCGAGCTTCAGACCCCCCTCCTAACGAGCTATGTTGTGTTCCTCTAGCTCGTCCAAATCACATTTCACCTGCAATCAGTCAAACTGTGTCATGGACTCCTCCACTGATATATCTTTCTGCTGCAGGTGGAGTCTCAAAAATATCCTGACTGTAGTGAGTAGGTTTGTATTTTCTCTGCTCGCATCTTCTCCCACTTGTTAATCTTGTTATTTAATTCTCTCTTCCTCTATTTTCGGAAGTTTTACCATCACAAGGAGGCGTTTTTTTTCAATTTGATAGCTGTAAGCTTCACCCTTTTATCTTTTGCGCCTCTTTGTACTCAAAGATCCTATCAACTAAATGTAGTCGTCGATAAAGTCATTTGGATCCTTACCTTCATCAAACTCTGGTAGATCAACCTTTATTTTGAAGTCCATGTGTCCTTCATATGTGGCCTCTTCTCTCGGCCTTCTCTGATACTGGATTCCAAAACATCTTGACCTTTCTTCATCATCACTGAAATCTTTCTTATGGAAGGTATTGAAATTCTCTTCTCTTTCGCCACTTCAACTTTCTCAGTCACGATCGAGGGTAATTTCCCCTGAGGTTCATCATTCATGTCCGCAAGCCTCCGTTGAAGTTGACAGATCTCTCATTGTATCTCTTCTCGGTTAGGCTTTGACATGTATCTCGTTGGTGATATGGTTAGGGTTTAGGTTTGTGAGGTGTAGGAAAATGTATGAGACTAATTGAAGGCGTAGGAACATTAATTTGGGATTGCTGATTTTGAAAATCAACAAGGGGAAATGAGGGTTAGGTCAAAATTTGTGTTTGGTTTGGGAATGGGAAAGAAAATTTTTGGGTGGAGGTGGCTTTGGTAGGGGCGGGATGCTAGGAAATCCTAGGATAGGATCAGGGTTAGCAAGTTCAGTTAACCCAAACTATAATAGAACTATAAGTATGGTTGCTTGAATTCAAATAGGTTGCAACTACAACTCTTCAAAACAGGAAATGCACGATAAAAAAGGCAAAAGGACATCAATCAGGATGCTAGGAAATCCTAGGATAGGATCAGGGTTAGACAAGTTCAGTTAACCCAAACTATAACTATAAGTATGATTGCTTGAATTCAAATAGGTTGCAACTACAGCTCTTCAAAACAGGAAATGCACGATAAAAAAGACAAAAGGACATCAATCAAACTAACCTTAGAATAGAAATTAGCGGATATACATATAATAGATAGCTAAGATGGGGAGGCCTCTCCTCTTGGGAGGCAACCCTAGCCCCCAAAATAGGAGCCGGCCGGCTCTAGTAACCCTTCGGTAGCCTAGCTAGTTCAGCCCTAAGGGAGCCCCGCGTCATCAAGTAAGGTTTCAATGACCATTATATTGGTGCCTTATTGAGTGGTTACTTGTAACTTAAGAGGAGTAATGACTTAAAGAGCCATAGTCAAAGTAAAAGTAACTAACTCTGACTTTAATGAAGGATGATTTCTCTTTGAATATGCAAAAATAATGTTGAAGGAAAAAGCGATAAGGTATGATGTAGCTTTCTAAATCATACATCATTGTCGCAATCAGAGCTGTCCTCTAAAGAAAATAGTTGTGCAAAGCTAGGTCAAGTAGGTGACGCTTTATAAAGTGGCCCTTCAGCTTGTCTTAGCCGTGCGCTTCTAGTTAAAGAACCTCATTGGCATAATTTAAACTTTCATAGAAAACTTCTTTTTCTACTTAAACAAATGAATTGATTTACCAATCTCTTTTCTAGAATGAAGTTCCAAATCAACGATATCGTGAACTTCAAGTTCAGACAACTTCTATGCTCTTGCCCTTC
Organism: Phalaenopsis equestris; assembly: GCF_001263595.1. NCBI lineage: Eukaryota > Viridiplantae > Streptophyta > Magnoliopsida > Asparagales > Orchidaceae > Phalaenopsis > Phalaenopsis equestris. The sequence goes on along the minus strand of NW_018164560.1, from coordinate 1,163,284 downwards.
ATTAATTAGAACATCTCGGATATGTTAATCTTTTTGTGCATGTTTCAGAACTTTCTCTAGCTCTCTAACTAAGCAAGATCTAGCGGATAACTCCTTCAGTGCTTTCATCCGAGACTTTTTATTTCTCAGTATTTTCTTCAGTAAAAAGGACCTCTTTTTATTTGACTCCGACATCATGCAATGCCCAATTGATTTACTGATACTTTATGTTGGTGTAGAACATGGCCGAGTATGTGCCAAATAATAAATGCATACATTTTTTCTGGCATTTTTAAGATTGGAACTTTATTCATGAACTTAAAGTCAAGCTTTAAATGAATGGCTTAGTAGATTTGTCTTCGTCGTAGGAAGGACCTCATGGTCCATCTAGATGGTGCCCTTAGTTCCTTTTTTTTTCCATTGAAGAATATCCTCCTTTTTAGAGACTTTTTCTTTTTACTGGAAAGAGAAGGTGGAGTAAGCCAACAGACTAGCTAATTGATAAAACAGAAGAAGGTCTAGTCTGCCATTACATAAAAAACCCAAAGATGATCCAATTGAAATCAAAATTTCTATAAGTCAACCAATTAGATGACACTTTGACTCTAGCTTCTTCATATATGTCAAACAATTGCCTCCCCTGTCGGCTTGATGGTTGAGGCACCTATAGTGGACTGCTTGGCTAGGTTAGCAATGGCCCAACTTGTAATCACTAAATTGTTCCATTGGGCAAAGTGACTGAATCTTTGAAGTTTTTAAAAGAATTCTTAATTACAAATTGTCTATGGAAAGACATGTTGAGAGAAGTTACATAATGTCCAAGGAAATTCTTTGAAAGGACTAGATAGATTCCATGATGATAACATCAATCATTTAGGTTGAAGTCATCTTGTTAAGCATATATGGATATATTTCGAATCAACCGCTTTGCTTTTGTTATGGGTAAAAGGTTTTCCATCGTCATATAGAACTTGAGTTCTTTTGCATAGAGACCTTTTACTTGCGTGATCGAAAACTATTGAAGGTCTCTCTTTTGCACTTGGAACATGCATGAGTAAATGTTCATTGACCAATGAATCTCAAATAGGCACATCACTATCCCGCTTGGGAAATTGTGGCACAATCATTGGTATTAATTATTTTTGGTAGGAGTGAAAGCCCAAAATAGTCCCTTGACTATTAAGAAGTGTCTAATTTAGTCCTAGAGTTTTAAAATGCTTCAATTTAGCCTTAAACTATTAAAAAGTACTCCAAATTGGTCCTAAGTCATATTTTCCGTTAAATTCAACAGCTCCTTTCACATTTTGAATCTAATTCTATCTATTCGCAAAATTCATGAGTTAAACTCATCAAGGGTAACTGCATCAATCACAATTTTTCATTCACATACATAATATATTTAAAACGTCATAATATTTTAAAAGTAGAATGAAATTCATTCATTAGTTTTTATTCATTCATTAGTTTTTCAAGTTAATTTTAACTATTTTAAAACACATTCTCTAATAAATAATATTAAAATTAAAAATTCAATTGAAATCGAGTAATTCCAACCCGACTCTAACAATACATCAATATCAATATTCTTTTCCATTTACGTGCCTGAATAATTTAGTATTCTCCCACTAGTACAATGTAGGGCTGTCAAAAAAGCTCGTTGTTCGCGAACAACTCGTGTTCGGCTCTTTAAGTAGCTCGTGTTCAGCTCGTCTACTTTCTAAGTTTAAATCATAACACCTTGTGTGACAATGTAATTAGTGCCTTCTTTTGCATACATTTGATCCAGGTTCAAATCCAACACTTTACATCTATTTTTTTCAATTTAATTTTAACGAGTTAATTTCAAATCAAATACGAGTTGAACACGCGAACATGAACACACTGTTCACGAGCCGATTTCAAACACGAACAATTTCAAACGAGCCGAACACGAGCTAAGTCTGAGTTCTCTCAAGCTCGACTCGTTTACAACCCTAGTACCATAAATATGTGATATCTATTGTAGTCAAACATACACCTACAATCAATGAAAATAGTCAATCTCTTTTTTATTCTTTCATAACATTCATTACATAATATAATTCATTGAATTATACATTTGATGGACATATGCAAATATCAGTGACATACAATTTATTCTTTTTATTTTTACTATAGTCAAATGAACTTAAAGAGTAGATATATATATTTTTTTTTGATTTTAGTCTAGTGGTGTAAATTCTATTATAACAATTAACATAGTGTATCAGATTTAGAAGAAATTAAATACTACTATAATTTAAAAGTACACGTACTCATCTTAAAACTTAATGACTTGTCTTAAACCTTCCAGCCGACTTAATTTTTGTCTCTAATAGTTGCATATACTATTGTAAAAAAAATTTGTTTTTAAGCTTATCATTAATTATGTTTAAGTATTCTTTAATTAATTATGTTATTTTAATTGTTGGTTAGAAGCTTTATTTTAAGTTTTCATGTTAATTTAATATGACTATCAAAACTACAATTTTGATAACATCTCTGATTTGTATTAAATTTTATTCAATATCCCATGAATGTCCACTCTAATTTAAATAAGTAATTCTAAATTTTATTTTCATATTTTAAATAAATCTTTCATACTATTATTATTATAATATTTATTGGTATTACGTATATACAAACCAAATAATTTATTTTATTTTCAGCTTTAGGTTCGATGCCTTCTCCCACTTGACTTCTGCGTACACACAGCTAGTTTGCTCAACTTGGGCAGCTTGAATCCTCTGCCTGAAGGTTTACTCGCGGACGCTTCTTCTTTTTCTTCCTTTTCCCCTCTCATCGTACACACATCTAGCTTACACACGGCTAGTTTGCTCAACTTGGCCTGCTTGAATGCCCTACGCGAAGGTTTGCTCGCAGATGCTTTTTCTTTCTCTTCGTCTTCCCCTTTCGCACTTTCACTTTCTCTCATGTAGTGGTTCAAATGGAAAGAATAGGGATAAGTTTTCTGTTCATCACCTGCTAGTGAAATATCTTTCAAATGAAGGTGTCGTAAGGAAATTATTATTATTTATTTTTATTATGTTATTATTATTATTATTATTTAAACTGTTATTACACTTGGCCTTTTGGTTCTTGACTAATGTTTTATGTCTTTTACAAATTTTTGTAGTGTAAAAAAAAATGATAATGGACTTCGAAAATTGAAATTTATTTAAATTTTTTCTTTATATTTTATTTTTTTAATAAGGTTTTTGATTTATGGATTAGTTAGAATATAAATTTTTTGGTGCAGACACTCTTGCTTTAGCATTTATGCTCCATCCCATCGTAGGTTTAGTTCCCTGTTTGTTAAAATTTTACTTATGTGTGTTCTAACTAGCCTTAAAAATCCTCTTTGGATGCATTATTGATGGTAACATCCTAGCCATCCTTTGCCTTCGTCCACTTCTCATTGATGTTTGGTTAATCATGACCTGCGATTTCTAGGGAGTACACTTGAACTAACAAAAAGTTAATTAGGATTTATTTGAATATCGAGTTTTATTGTCAACCGGATTTCTTCTTTCAACCTTTATTATTTAGGTTTGGAATTGAAAGATGACAATTTCATGTTTATCACCAAACTTATTATAAATTTAATTCTCAAGTTAACGTGTTGTTAACTATTTCAGACTTAACTGCACAAGTATGCTACTGTGTTACATGATAATATGCATCATATTAAATTATTGAAAAAAGGGTATAACTTACGACACTTCTAAGTGTTTCAATTTTTACTTCTTTTGGTAGGGATTATTTGTGGAATTATCAATTATGCACAATATTTATTTCTGTAGGGGATTATATAGAACTAAACAACAACAACACGACTTTGTACCACTGAGTGGGGCCGATTACATGAATCTTTTTTGTTCATTGTGTCATATTGAGTGTCATATTTTTATTTAATTCTAATGAATTAAAATAATTTTTTATATAACATGCTCATGTTAAGGCCTACCTCTATTTTTCTTAACATAAGCCAATTTTAAGACATCTGCTCTCCTAACAAGGTCATTAGATGGTCGACATTTAACACAACCAAATCATCTAAGATGACTCTAATCTTGTATGTCACTGGAGCTACTTCAACCCTTTGATGCACATATTCGTTTCACATTTTATCTCTGAGTGTAAAGCCACTCATCCGTCTGAGATTCTTATCTCAGCACACTTAATTTTATGTCTCTCTTTTGTAGACCAACATTCTACACCATAAATCCTTACATGTCTCATCACCATCTTATAAAATTTTCCTTCAAATTTAAGTGATACTTTATCACACAATCTGTTCGATGCATTCCTCTTCTATCCACTTCAACCATCCAATTTGAATTCTACTAATAACATCCCCTTCTATCACCATCACATTGAACAATAGATCCGAGATATCTAAAGCATTCACTCCTTTTAATGATTTGATCACCTATTGTTACAACTCCATCACTAGATCTACCACTACTAAAATTACATTTCGGTATTCAGTTTTAGATCTACTCAACCGAATGCCTCCATAAATCAAGTTTTTCTCTCTCTCTCTAGTCTTATCCACAAGAAGGATAGCATTTCGGTATTCAGTTTTAGATCTACTCAACCGAAAACCTCCATAAATCAAGTTTTTCTTTCTCTCTCTAGTCTTATCCACAAGAAGGATATCATCAACAAAAAATCACACACTAGGGTACATCCTTATGTAAAGTTCCAATAAGAACATCCATTATTAAAGCAAAAAGATTCGAGCTTAAAGCTGATCGCTGATATAATCCAGCTGCAATAAGAAAATCAGATTATATAGATCTCACAAGCCTTTTTTTTTTCCTACAACAGGTAAACGTGGTCATCATAAACATTGGGGCACAAGAATGTACAAATATGGTGATGTTGATGTTTTACACTTTCTTTTATCAAATTTGAAGTGGTATTCTCTTAAACTTTTTTTACTGTCAAATTGTAACGCTATTCCTCCGCACCCCAACTCCAATCTACTTGTTCTTGTTCTTCACATTTATCATCTATAAGAGGTTTGAGAAATTTATGGATGGAATTTTTATAGGTGGGTCACCGAGTACCTGATTGATGGTTTCAACTTCCACTCCCTTTCATCAATGTTCTACACACATAATGGATTTGCAACATTTTCCGGTGAAATGGAGGAGTAAATGCTTTATTTGCTATTTGATATGATAGATTTTAATTTTAGTAACCTCTACTGATATTACTAGGCTGTTCTTTTATTGTAACGGCCTCTGCATAATGCCAACATGTCTTCCTCACGTTTGGTTGCCAGAGCAGATGCCCAGCTATTTTTTAAGGCCATGTTAAAAGTGAAGCACAGCTTCTTTCTTTACATGTTTTGCCTCTGTTGGAAATCACTATCGCTTTTCAGTTCACAAATTTTCTTAACAAATTCGAGCTTTATAATACACGCACAATCTTTTCTGACATATTGATGGTGAAGACAATTTTGCCTAACTAAGCCTTCTTCAAGAAAATTTCCTTGTAAATTCTTCTATTTTTTTTCAATTGTTTGGGATTAGCAATAATTGTTTTGTTTACTTTTATTTCTTATGCAGTGTTTCTAGATTCGTACGTCTGCTTTCAAATTGTAATTTTTTAATATATATATTTTTTCTTGCTTCTGGCATAAATTATCACTTCTTTATTTGCTGCATGCATTAATGAATGACATTGAGTGTCTTTCTCGTAATAGGTATTGCAACCAATATGTTGATAAGGATGCTTTAATCTATCTAATTTTGGCAAATGAGATGCTACATGATGTTCATCCAAATATTATAACCATAGCAGAGGATGTAAGCTATCTTTTCTATCTCGGCTCGTTTATTTTGTTTATATCTTGTGTTTGGACATCCATGTCTTACGTTGAGCATATTTACGCTAGACATAAAATCAGCCAGAGTCTCTAATGCCAAAAGACCAACTGATCCACAACGTTTATAATAAGTAACTTTATGTATCCTTTCTTCTATAATTTGATTGGTAACTGTTCATTTTTGATGAGGATTTGGAGCTTATTTTCCACAAGCGGAAGGAAATGGAACATGCCTGCTTTGACATGGATAAATATGCTCACACTTTTAATTTAAATCATGGTCTTTTGGTCTACATGCTTAACTACTTATTTTAAAACAGAAAATAATCATGAAAATACATGTTTGCATGGGTTTTAATTTTTGTGCTTGCGTAAGGATAATCTTATCATAGGTGTGTTGGAATTCAAAAGATTACACTGTACCAAATGTACAAGATTTATCAGATGGCACTAATATCCGGTAATACCAACATTTAATCAACAGTAAACCATACAATTAAACTTGTGTGGCTTTCCTTAGAAAAGCTGTTGAGTCTTCTGCTTTTCTCTATTAATTTTAACTGATTTAAATAGTGGTCATTAGAACATCATAAAAGACTTTATCTACTACTATTTTTTGCTAAATGATGAACTTTGTTTTTGGCAATACTTTATCCAAACCTCATTGTGTTAATCAAACCTAACTTGGTGGTTTGGTAGCAGCGTGAAAGCCAATTTTCATTTATAGGCTGTAACGTGGCATAGGTGATGTTGGGCTTGGTGTCCGACTGAACCGACCAGTGGGTTCTGCAAGGGAGATAGTCTAGGATCGCAGGAGGCTGGACTGCTGACCAGCCCTCCCTCCCTCTCCCATGTGGTGGGAAGTACTGCCCAATCTCTCTCCCTTCCTATTATATCCCCTTCTTATTCTAACTAGTATTATCAATTTTCTATTTGCTATTTATTTGCTTAGGTGCAGTTTTCATTTTTTTTTCAGAGTTCTGATTGCTGCCTCCGGTTATTTTTCTTTTCCTATGGCTATATCCGACAACCTGTTGTAATTCGTCTGAGGTGATGATTATCTCCGCTTGTTCCTCTCTTCTTGCTGCCACCCAATCCACTAGCAGGCTCCTCGCTCACAACCACCTTCCCTTCAGTCCCTTCCAGCAGGCTGCTGTTACTTCATGCTTCCTCCAACGCTTTTGCATCTGCCTCCAGTCCCTTCCAGCAAACCGCTGTTACATCCTGCTCCCTCCAGCACCGTCGCATCTGCCTTCAGTCCCTTTCAGCAGGCCGCTGTTACTTGCTGCTCCCTCCAGCTCTGCCGCACTTGCCTCCAGTCCATTCCAGCAGGTTGCAGTTACTTCCTACTCCCTCAAGCATTGTCGCGCCTGCCTCCAGTCCTGTCCAGCAGGCCGTCGCTACTTTGTGCTCCCTCAAGCACTGCCGCACTTCCCTCCAGTCCCTTCCAGCAGGTCGCCATTCCCTTTTGCTCCTTCTAGCACTACTACACCTCCCTCCAGTCGCTTCCAGACCTTCACTCTCACCCTAGAGGGCTGTTTATGTGTTTTGTGTTGTTTTATTCTTATTTTTAGGAGTCATCATTGTGATCTTTTGAATTTCAGCAATAATATTTCATTTTTATTGTGATTTGGGTGAACTCAGGTATCATTTGGTATTAAAGCTAGTCTAACCCTAGTCCTAGCTTAGGATTTCCTAGCATTCGCCTTTCCTATCCACCAAATTTTTTTTCTTTTTTGTCCTTAACCATCCCTTCCAAACTCAAGCCCTAATAATGCCATCACGGAGATACATGCCGTAAACTACCCAAGACGAGATATAGAGGGAAATGTATCGGCTTTAACAGAAGCTTGCAGAATTCGAGGAACCCAGTGAGAGATTAATCTCGAGAGAGAGATTAATTTCGTCCATGATTTGGAGAGTAGAAGGGGAGATAAGGATACATAGAAAGCATCAACAACAAGGAATATCAGCTGTGTCGTTTCAGAATTCATTATCAGAGGAGGTCAAGAGAAGAACCCACATATGACAGACACATGGACTTAGAATCAAAATGGATCTACCAGAGTTTGATGAAGGTATGGATTCAGACGAGCTTATTGACTGGATGCAATCTGTTGAGTGGATCTTTGAATATAAAGATGTGCGAGGGGATAAACGGGTAAAATTAACAACTATCAAATTGAAGCAGAGCATCTTTTTGTGGTGGGAGAACTTACAAAGACAGGGAAATAGAAGACAGTGATAAGATTATCAAGTGAGAAAAAAATGAAGAAAACAATTCAGAAGAAATACCTTCCACCTCATTACAGATTAAATGCGAGTTGATCAAGCCAGATGAGCACACTATAGCCTGGTACCTGGGGGGCCTGAAGCCCTCTATTAGCAATGTAGTGCAGTTAAATCCATACTAGACGCTGGGGGATGTTCCAACTCCAGCCTTGAAGGCGGAAATACAACAAAAATAGACCAGACAACAGTTTTTATTCGTGCATCAGCCTTTAGTAAGTCAGTCACCTACAACTACCTCGACCGACAAGTGTACCTTGAGAGGACCTAGCAAAACAGGCATAGAGATGCAAAGACAGAGCAATGTGGAAAGAAACCGCAGAAATGTAGCTCTTTGAGTATAGTACCTGCCATGAGATATTTTAGGTGCCACGACTACGAACACATAGCCTTCAGCTGTGCCATGAGTCGAGTTGTCACATTCATAGAGCAGGGCACCATCGAGGAGGTGACAAATGAGGAGTCGGAGGATAGTCTAGAGGAAGAACTTCTGCTTTAGAGGGATGAGGGAGAATTATTAGTCATATACAGAGTTTATAGGGAGACTAATTCCAGTGGACAGAGGCTGCTCGGAATAGTTTCAAGGCACGCAAGCAGAAGGTGACCCATGCGCCACTCTTGGCATAATCGGACTTCAACCAGTTGTTTGAGGTAAAGTGACGCATCCGACGTGGGGATATGAGCAATGTTGAGTTAGTGAGGTCACCCCATTGTTTTTTTCAGTGAGAACCTGAATGCTTCCTTGAGGAAATACTCGATTTATGACAAGGTGTTTTATGCTATTGTGAGAGCTCTTGAACACTGGTGCCATTACCTCTTGACGAGTGAGTTCACATTTTTCATGGACCATGAAGCCTTGAAATTTTTGAACAACCGGAATAAGTTGAAGGGTAACACGCAAGTTGGTTTGATTTTCTAGTGTTATTCTAGTTCGTGCTTAAGCACAAAGCTGGGAACCAGAACCGCGTAACAGATGTACTGAGCTGTCATTACCTGTTGATCACGTCGATGTAGGCTCGAGTTGTTGGGTTTGAGATTGTAAAAGACTTGTATGAGGAAGATGAAAACTTCAAGGAGATATGAGAGAAATGTGAGGAAAAACCTACCGAGCAGTACTACATAGTTGATGGCTACTTGTTCTACCAGAGTAAGTTATGCATTCTTAGATTTCATTGAGGAAGCCATTGTTCAAGAGAGCCACATTGGAGTGGCTGGACATTTGGCTGGGACACGAGGACATTGAGTTTTGGAGACGATATTGTTTAGGTGTTTAATCTTGTCAATTATGCAAATAGCCCACTTTGGAGACGATATTGTTTAGGTGTTTAATCTTGTCGATTATGCAAATAGCCCATGGAGATACGAGGATTTACGTCGTGTCACGCGACAATCTCAGAACCTAAGGCGAGTTAGGACACGTCGTGTCACGCGACAACCTCGGAACCTAAGGCGACTTAGGAAAGCTGCACAACATGATTGTGCAGGAGCCTAAAGAAGGTGTGAAGATTTACGTCGCGCTGGGCGAGCTACCTCGAAGTCCTATGGGTTGTTATTTAGACTAAGAAGAGAGATTGCTGAAGAAGATCCTCTTGTTGCTCGATCCAAGCTCCTTGCCGTGCTGCCCATAAAGCTGACTCCAAGCTCCTCGTCGAAGTGACAGTCCAAAAATCTAAAGTTCAAAAGATTTTACCATGTGTGTTTCAAGATTTTGATTTTGTTGTCATTTAAGCATTATGAGAGACTTAAAGTTGATTAGAGCGACACCGGTTATGATCCCATGATTCCCTTGTTCGGGTACCATTATTTTGTTTTGAATTTATTTAGTTTAAACGAGTTGTTAAGCTCATTTAAACTGGGAAGATCTCACTAACAACCGTGGGTTACCTCATCCGAGGGACTCCCGTAAATTCAAAAGTATGTGTTATGTTTTTTTTTTTTTGAAAATGTTGTTTAATTTTGAAAAATTTTGTTTTGAAAATGTTGTTGCAATTTTTGAAAATTGTTTTGTTTTGAAAATGTTGTTGAATTTTCTAAAATTATTTTGTTTTGAAAATGAAATCCCAACCAAACATGCATGATACATTAAAACAAGAGTAAATTACAGTAATAAAATGATCATAAATAAAATGTACATGTGTACCAGGCGTATCTGCTGCTGTTGTCCCTGCTGCATGGTTTGCTTAGAAAACATAATATAATTTGCAGGGAATTTAAATAAATTTGTAGGTAAAGGGAGAAAACAAAAATTCTAGTGTAAAAAGCGGCAAAACAAGTCGTAACAACAACCAATAACTTCGAACAGGTGATCCTAAAGCTTCCTACCACTCCAGACAGCAACTAAGAACTCCCACTAGTGTAAAAAGCGGCAAAACAAGTCGTAACAACAGCCAATAACTCCGAACAGGTGATCCTAAAGCTTCTTACGACTCCAGACAACAACTAGGAACTCCCAACGGTGATCCTACGACCTTCTATGGCTCCGGGCAGCAACTAGCAAGCTTACGCGGTGATCCTACGATCTCCTACGACTTCGGGCAACAACTAGCAAGCTTGCACGATAATCCTACGACCAATTACGGCTCTGGATGACAACTAGCAAGCTCGTACGGTGATCCTGCAACCTCTTACGGTTCTGGGCAGCGACTAACAAGTTTGTACGGTGATTCTACGACCTCCTACGGCTTCGGGTAGCAAGCTTACACGGTGATCCTACGACGTCCTACAGTTCTTAAACCCAAACAACAGCTTTCTACAGCTCTCCTACGACTCTCAAACACTCCAAACAGCAATAACATGAGCCCAAACAAAACCTACAACATTTACTTAAGCCCAAACATCCACTATATGAGTCCAAACTGCAATCGGTGATTCCAAATAGCTTTTATTAACTCACAAAACATATTTTTAGAGGCTCCAAAATAGTGAGTAAAACAGCCCCGAATGATGGGTTTAATGCCTTTAAAACAGTGAGCAAAACAGCCCCCAAATGATGGATTTGATGCCTTTAAAATAGTGAGTAAAACAGCCTCCAAATGATGGATTTGATGCTTTAAAACAGTGAGTAAAACAACCCCTAAATAATCAGAAGTGACATTCAACTTCCTACCCAAAATTGCAATAAGTTTTATACATCTCATGCATAGGGTAGGGTGTTAAATATATGTAAGAGTTGAGCGGCGAACATGCAAATGTAAATGTTTCTGCCATTATTACCCCACATCATATAAAATTCTATCAAAGCAATCAATCATTCAGCAAGATATTATTTTCCCTGGCTTCCTTCTTCATAAGAGTTTAGAGAGTATGCATAGCTTTTATTGCATTGTTGTTGCAAAAAAAGCCACAGGCCAAACAAATAGAAACTAGTATTTCAAGATTCATCCCTCCAATATTTCTTTTGCAATTTTCCTAACTTTTAATCTGGAGGTAAATCACATGATAATTCCAAATGACCAAACCATCAGGTGATTTGCTCATTTTCTAATTTCGTTGGGGTATAAAAAGCAATGTAACTGAGATTGATGAAGGACAGGTTATGTATATAAAAAAAAAGGCACCAACTTCTTTAACCCACTGAAGACATGGTAATTTATCCCACTGAAGGCATGGTAAATTATCAGGAATTGTTCATTGATGCTCTTGGTGCATAGAAGCTCAACTTGCTAAACTATGAAGATGCATAAATAGACAAACTCAACACAACAGGTTATGCAAGCAATAATATCGAATGAAATAAATGCAAAGAAAAGACATAAGAAAGATCATAAAAAAGGAAACAAAGAAAAAAAAATGGTGTACCTGTTGATGCAGCTGCCTTGAAAAAAACATACTAAGCCTATCTTTTTTTACCATCATTGAATATGAGCACAACAGAAACACCAAATGCAATAGGATTAGCAAGCCTAATCAAGATAGGTTTCCTTAGGAGGGCACAAACCTTTGATGAACTCAAATGCCTTCTTCAGGGTCTTGCTCAGCTTGCGGGAGGAGTGAGGGAGCCGAGTGATTTGGTCACGGTGCAGAGAGGAGAGCAGGCGGGAAGGCGAGTGGTTTCGGTATCAAGAGAAAGGGGATTCGACGTTCTTCTGCGCAGACGGAGGAGTCAAGGGTTTCTAGCGTAGAGGGATGAGTCGAAGGCTTGTTCGATCGAGCGAGGAAGGAGGGAGTTGGGCTCGAGAGTGGAAGAGGGAGTTCGGTCGAGCGAGGGAGGCGAGCAGGTGCTTCGGCTAGAGCTGCAATCGAGTCGCAGATGAGTGAGCGAGCGAAGGAGGAGCCTCCTCGGTTCGCAGAGCGAATGAGGTGAGCGGGAGAGCCGAATCGACCAGAGGAGGCCAGGAAGAAGGCGAGCCTCCTCTTTAGAATAGGACCGGGGCCAAATTGTATAGCCAAGGGAGCCGTTACGTGAAGCAATTGACGGGGATTAAATGTTTTACATACGCAGATGAGTCTTATTTGACTGGTAATAACTTCCAAGTGAATTTAATTAGGGTGAAATTAAATGACTCATTTGAAATTTGAAATTTTAAAATTCAAAATTGTTTAACCCTTGTTCAGCCCGAGTCCAGCCCGAATCGAGCCCGAGTTAAACCTGGGTTGAGCCCGGGCCCGCGCCCCACTAATTAAAAAAAAACGTGCATCGATTTTTATGCTAATTGCTCGCGCACGAAACCATAGCGATATGAGTGTTCTTCATAGCTAAAGTTGACGTCTCGAACACATCCGTGTGGTCCGTTTCGTCATCCGGGGTCGTTCAAACGAGTTTGCCGACGGGCAAGTCAAATCAAGTCAAAATCTTTAGTGGTAACATGTCGCTCGAATCACAAATGGTTTATCTAGGAGCTGCTCTTTTTAATGTAGGAACTCAATTCGAGTTTCATATGTCAGTTCTAACAAACTCAGCAAAATGACGAGGATTCGGGACCGCCCATGCGAGACTTGAGGGAGTGACGAGGTGGCTCAAATTTTCTAAATGGTGTCAGTCTAAATTCTAGTCCTCTAAAAGAGTTAAACAAGGAAAATCTAAGGCTGGACCCTAGGCTCTAAGGAGAGAAATAAAGAACTCACTCGAGGACCCTAGGCTCTAAGGAGAGAAATAAAGAACTCACCCGAGAATGAGGTCAACAAATAGACCCCAAATAGGTGTGGTGCGCGGGACAAACACACCGCACGTATTAGTGTTAACTGAAGCGATCAACAAAACCAAAGAGTTTGCTTAAGTTGATCTACTTAGAACAGACCAGATGTCAAATCGGATTTGACAATCGAACTAGAGGTGAGGTTCCCACTCGGTAGAGAAATTGAGAGTTTCTGCTTGGGATTTGTATGTGTTTTCAAATTGTGATTGTGAGTTTGAGCTTCCAAACTTGCATGCCGATTTGGCTTGTTTTGGTGTTGTGTGGAGACCTGTGAAAATGTGAGTGTAGAGATTTGCGACATTGGGTGTTGGATTTCGTAGATATTGTTGTGGGCATCGTGAAACTGCGAGCGCAGCGGTTTGTGAAAATTTATGATGTAAAACGTTTTGTGGAAAGAATCAGAATCCATGAACCGACTCCGAAAAGTCATAAATGTAGAATCAGAATTCTCGCACCGACTCTAGAATGATTGTGAATGTACAATCAGAATCCATGCCCTGATCCAGAAAGATTGTGAATGTGGAATCGGAATCCTCACACCGATCCTGAAAGATTGTGAATGTAGAATTAGAATTCTTTCACTGATCCTGAAAAATTGTGAATGTGAATGTAGAATCAGAATCCTTGCACCGTTCCTGAAAGATTGTGAATGTAGAATCGGAATCCTTGCAGCGATCCTGAAAGATTGTGAATGTAGAATCAAAATCCATGCACCGATCTTGAAATGTCATGAATGCGAGAAATTTATGGATGGAATGTGAAAAAATATGTGGAAGCAGACCGTATCCCTGTACTTCCTTGGAAAAGTAGAATCATAATCCTTGCACCGACCCTAAAATGTCACGTGGAGGAATCAAAATCCTTGCATTGACCCTAAAATGTCGCGTGCGGGAATCAAAATCCTTGCATCAACCCCAAAATGTAGTGATTGTACAATCGAAATTCATGCACCGATTTTGGAATGTCATGAATGTTGCAAATATTTAGATTTGTGAGAAATATGCGGTTTGGTGGGAACAAATCAAGATTTGTGGGTGTTTGTGGGGGAATTCTGTAGTAAGATATGTGGCAGTGTATGAAATTTTGTGGGAGTAGGAATCGTTGCACTGACTCTAGAATGCCATGTATGTGGGAATCAAAATCCTTACATCGACCCCAGAATGTCATGTGTATGGGGTCGAAATCCTTGCATTAACCCCGAAATATCATGTGTGCTCCTAGGAAATTGTGAGAATTGTTGTACGAATTGTGTGAATGCTGAGTTTTATCGTGTTGATGTTGAGTTTATTGCAAAGTTTGTGAGGACTGTGGCAGATTCATATTGAAAGAAATCAGATTGAGGAATGTTAGGGGACTCACATCTAGCCCAAGAGCTAATCAAAGTGTCTGTGCGGGAAGAGATGTGGTTCCATATCAATAGAACCATATAAACCTCATCCACATGGGACAACCGATTGAGAATGGTGCAGTTCCATTAAGGTAAAACTAACTAAACCCCTGCACCAGAGTTCCTGTGAAAGGAAACTTTATGCTGAGAGAAGTGACACTAGTGATAGGTCGAGAGGACTCAACCTAACCAGGTCGAAATTTAAAGTTTGAAATTTTGATTGTTTTGATTTTATTTAATTTGATGTTGAGTTTATTTTTTATTCTGTTGTGTTTTGGTGTGATCTTTGTTTATGTTTTGTGAGTTTTCTTTTTGTTGTCTTGTCTTTTTTTTTTTTTAAAGATTTGGACCCAGTTTCAGACAAGTGTGACATCAGTGCTTTGAAGGACGAGACCATGTTTTTAAACATCACAATGTGCAATACTTCTTGAGGTACCATCCGTTGATTAGTGGCGCGTGTAAAAATAACTCATTCTTCAAGGTACTATTGGAATTGTATTCTTTCAAGTACACATAAAGATGTGTTGTTTCTAAGAACATCATAGCTCGAGAGGCTGTAACTTTGTAGCTCTGTTGTGGCAGTCGTATTTTGCTTATCACTGGTTTTGTAAAGAATGTCCACATTGTCTTTGAAAAATTGTCTCGACGTTCTTGTGATTGGAGTTGAATCTTCTAATGTTGAAAGATATTACTTCAGGGTAGAATTTTTGAAAGATATGACTTCAGGGTCAAATTTCCATTAACTGCTTTAGTTCTTTCTTTCTGGGCCTAACTTTTTTTCTGGGCCTAAGCAGATTTCAAAACTTCTGCTCATGTGATCAAAATATTTTTTTTCTCCAAAGATATTTCTGAGTCGATTAATAGTCAACAAAAAGACACATGATCACTTAACTCTTGTCAGAGTGTAACATCAAAAGAATTTTCTTAAGGAAACTTTTCAAGTTTTATTGATTATGGGTGGATTCAGACACCAATTTTTGATTATATGTCTACCTTAAGCTTCTTCTCAGGGATACTTTCACATAATTTATTTTTTATTTGCCATCCCTCTTTTTTTGCTGAGAATTACCATATATTGTGAAGCACGTTTAATGATTTTGAATGTCTAAGCTCAAACACAAATTTTTTTTTATTTTGTGCACACCTCATGCTTTTTTTTTTCAGGGAGGTTTTAACAAATCCATTTTTCTGTATCATTTTTCTTGGCTTTTTTTGTTTTCTGAGAATTACTATATCTGATAGAACATATTTTTTTTAAAGATTTTGAATGTCCAAACTCCCCTGCTCAATAATCCTCAAATATTTCTTAAGATAAATTCTGTGATATTATAGCTCGTTCGAAAGTCAGGACCCAGTCACTTGGCAGAAAATTAAAATACTTGTGATATTCTTAGTCGATTACTTGTATTTTAATCACACTGTTTTATTCTGAAATTCACTTAGGTCCTAGTCCAAATTCTTTAAAGTGTAGGACAGTCATTAGAGCATTAATTTCATTCTTTCCTCAAGTCTTGATATTGTCAATGCATCAAAATATTTATTTAGAGTCGCCCATTTTTCGATTGAACTTTGAATGTTCGAGTTAACTTTTTTTCTTTTCATTCGATGTAAAATTGTCTGCAGAAAATGGACAACCAAGCATTTCTCGTTTTGAATGATGTTTCAAATACTGATGAACTCTGAATAATGACAACTCCTTTTCTTTTCTTGTTTTATTGTGGTGGGAGGGTTGGGACCCACTGACAGTGATCTTGCTTGATAACCCCTTTTTTATACCAATAGTAAAAATCAAAAGACAAAATCTACTATCCCTTAATAGGTAAGAGGTTTCAAACTTTATATGGTAGCTTGTACGCATGCAGTTTGAATCTGGTTTGTTATTTTCTTCGAAGGCTCCAACCGAACTGTATTCCCTTCTTCGCCAGTTGCGAAGGGGTCAAGCGGAACACTGAGATCGACAAAAATCATATTGATAGAACCTTTTTCTGGTTCCCTCAAATATTCTTTCAGGATCGTTATGTCCCCACTTTAAAGTTTCTCTTAAGCCAGTCCTTGAAGTCGAAACGGTCTTCTATGGTGTGGTCGAGCAAACTGTGATACAGGCAGTATTGAGGACGATCCTTCTTGCTGGCCTCTTCTGACTTTGTCGGCGCCGACAATCTAAATTCTAGTTTTTTTAGCAAGTTGCGAACATCATTCCCACAGACTCATTCTTGAATGGATATATCTTATTCATCCGTTATGTTATTGTCAAAGGTGGCCCTCTTCCTGTGCGATAGGGCCTCTGCTGAGACAACTGCTGATCTCGTTGCTGAGGACGTTGGTATGTTAGCTGAAGCTTTTCGGCTTGTATGTGCATTGGCCGCTTGTCTTTATCAAGTGCTGCCACTGTTCCTGACTTCTTTTCAAATGTGTTCACCTGCCCACTGTTCCTGACTTCTTTTCAAATGTGTTCACCCGCCTTGACTTTTCGGTTCTTTCCATAAATCCCAACTGTTTGGCCTCTTCTTGCAGATTTCCAGCCTTGGCAAGTAGCTTTTCAAGTGTCTTAATTGTGAACCCTTTAAGCATAAAGACCACTGGACCGTGGATGCTCTTCAGAAGAATCTCGATCGCGTGCTGCTCCTGAAGCGGCAGCTCGCACTTCATGCTCAAGTTTCTTCATCGCAGAATGTAGCCCATCAAATTTTCGTCTGGCTTCTGTTTCTCTACCACAAGATCATCTACGGTGATGTGGTGTTGAGCCCCAGTGAACCGTTTAACGAACATGTCTTCCAATTATGCGAATGTTTTAACCTAGTCATTAGGTAAGTCTGCGTACCAATCGAAAGCAACTCCTGAAAGGCTGCTAACAAACAGTCGGAATAACAGTGCTTCGTACCCCCCTCGTTGTAGCAACTTGCTCGAAAGTGTGTAACATGTTGTCAAGGGTTTTCAGTCCCATCAAAAGTCTTGAACAACGGTAGTACGAAACCCTTTGGGTATTGTACAACATCAAACTCTTCTGGGTAAGGTCTACCCTTCAGAATCAGTGCTTCTCCCTTTGATTGAGTCAGGGCTTCTCTCACCTATCGTTCCACCATCTGTTTAATGCCTTTCTTTGATATTATGTTCTGGGTTAAATTATTATTTTCATCAGCAATGTGAATGATTTCTGGCTGGTTCACCTGTGGATATGCTATCGACGATGATTTTGTCTGCCCTTGCATAGTGGCCATAGCGATCATCATTTCCTCAACTTTCTTTTCGAGGCATTCAATATGTTCGTCACGTTGCTAAATGGCCCTTTGAAATTCATCTGCGGCGTTCCCCTCGGTGGGTAGAGGAGCATCGCGCGAGGAGGATGTGACCCTAGTCTCAACAACGTTGATTTGTGCGAATTCTTCCTCCATGTAATCTGACGGATCGTAGTTTTCATCATCTGTATACTTTCTTCGCTCTTTGGATAACTGCGTGATGTCAGCTATGAGTTTCTCCAACGTAGCCTCGATCGACTTTACTTTGATAACTTTATGGTCAATTGGAGGTTTTTTATGAGTGTCATTTCTTTTCTTGAGTACTGGTGTAGCCGTGTGGAAGTCAATTGGAATAATTGGGTCAACCGAAATCATTTTGATAGAGCCTTCTTCAGATTCCATCAAATACTCTTTCGGAATCGTTATGTTCCTGTTTTGGAACTTCTTCTCGAGCCACTCTTTGAAGCTGAAGCATTTTTCTATGGTATGCCCAAGCAATCTGTGATATGGGCAATAATTGGATTGATCTTTTATGTCGACTTCCTCTGATTTCCTTGGCTATGGTAATCTGAATTCAGACATCCTGATTAGATCCAGGAATATCTTCGCTACTACTTCTTTTCTGAAAGAATATACTTTGTTCAACTTCTTGACCGCAGACGGACCCTGTCTTTCATTTATGTAGTGTGGCCCTTGCTAGGATGACTATTTGCCGTGTTGCGGGCCGTATTGTTGTAGATTTTGCTGGTTGTAGTGTTGGCTATGCTGTGGATGCTGTAGATCTGTCGAGGTTGCTCGGCCTGAATCTGTACTGACTACTTGTCTTTATCCACTGTTGTTACTCTCTCAGATTTCTCTTTGAATGTCGTCACTGGCTTTGGACTATTATGGAGAGATGACGATGGTGCTGTGGTAGCAACCTCATAGACTCCATTCCGTAGGTAGCAGGCAACTGGTGAAGAGGTGAGGTCTCACGTAATCCTGTCTTTTCCAGTCGAAGGGCGGTGTCAGTAGTAGGCAACTCTGCGGCTTTCGCCTTCTCGACCCTTAGAATTTTCTGGTTGCGCCTCATTTTCTGTGTCTTGGTCAGTCGCAGGAAATTTGAATTGGACCCATTCTCGAATACAGAAAACGGAGGGGCAAAAGCATCGGCTAGCTCTTCTTTGTACAAATCTCCTATCCTTTGTTTAGCAGAGCGACTGGTGCAGAGGGTGTGAATCCAGTGGTAGAAGCATAAGCAACCCTGGATGTAGTCCTAACGCTCCTAGCAGCAACCTTTACAGCAACAACAAAGTTCTTTTCACAATGTTGATTTAACAATTCTGGATAGTTTATATGTTTTGATGATATGATTTTTTTCCACGATTCTGAGTATAAATATGAATGAATTATGAAATCTAATGCATCACGTGTGTTTGTAATAATTTAGTTAGAATAGTCCATCACCCACTTGGTTATGATTCTGCAAAAGACGAGTGTTGGTGATACTTTAGTCTGGACGAATTGTCCGCCTCTGTCGCACCTCAGTCGACCTTTAATAAAGGGGCCAGTTGGAGCGTGACACCCTTCATATTCTTTTTTCTTCATATTCTATTCCCTTCATATTCTATCCCTATCCTATTCTAACTAATATTATATATATAATATATATGATGTTTATTTGCTTAGGGTGCAACTTTGATTGTTTTTTTATTGCAGATTGCTGCATTTGGGCATCTCTTCTTTCCTCGGGCTGCATCCGACGGAGAGAAGGTGCTCTAGCTGTAAATCGTCCGAGGTGGTGATTAGCTTTACTTGTTCTTCTTTTCTTGTTGCCTCCCAGTTTACCAGCGTCACCCCTGCTCGCAGCCACCTTCCCTCCAGTCCCTTCCAACAGGCCGTCGTTACTTCCTGCTTCCTCCAGAACTGGGGCACCTGCCTCCAAAACCTTCCAGCAGGCTGCTGTTTCTTTCTGCTCCCTACAGCACTGTTGCACCTGCCTTCAGTCCCTTCCAGCAGGCCAGGGTTACTTCCTGCTCCGTCCAACACTGCCACACCTACCTCTAGTCCCTTCCAGCAGGCCGCCGTTACTTTCCGCTCCCTCCAGCACTGTCGCACTTACCTCTAGTACCTTCCAGCTGGCTGCCATTACCTCCGCCCTCCAACACCGCTGCACCTCTCTCCAGTCCCTTTCAGACTTGACACTCTCACCCTGGATTGCCGTTTATGTCTTTTGTGTTATTTTATTCTTATTTTGAGTAGTTGTTGTAACCTTTTTTGACTTTCAATAATAATATTTTATTTCTATTGTGATTTTGGGTTAACTCCTGTAGCTATTGGTCGTAGGAATATATCCTTTAAATTGGTGTCCAGTAACTGGATGTGAATCTGACTAAACCGCTAAAACACGTTGATTATTTTTTCCTCAATTTATCAGTAGTTCCTATTTTATGCAATTTTGTTTCATTATAGAAAACTGTAAAATTTTTTTCTAGTTTATTTTGTCAAAACTTTTGATGTAATGGATTTTTTATCAAACATGATTTTATGTTTCTGCTGTTTCTCAGACTATGTGGTGTTGGGTCTGATGCATTTGCTGTATTTTTATATCTATAATTAATATTTGTTCAGTCTGACTTGTCTCTATCATGAACTAAGTTTATCGGCTGTATCCATGCATAGCCCTCTTTCAATTTGCTTTTCTTTTTCTCTTCATACAGGCAACATTTTATCCTGGATTATGTGAGCCAACTAGTCAAGGTGGATTAGGATTTGACTATTGGGTAAATGTTTCTGTCACTACCATGTGGCTTTGGCTTCTAGTAGACGTTCCTCAGCATGAGTGGAGCATGAATAAGGTACCTCTTGAGAATTTGTTTTTACACTTTGATGCTTCAAAGAGCAGGATTAAGAGTCAAAATAAGAAATCAAAATTAAAAAAAAAAAAAACACACTATAATTATCATTGTTTTTTGGTGCTTTCTGATAATGCCATAAACTTGTTTCTCTAAGGAGCCTTTCTTATTCCCATTCTATTTTTGAGCATATCTTATTCTAAAGTGCTTTTTGAATTTTTAACTTTAGATCTAGGAATCAATACAAACATCCCAACTTTCATTTTTTTGCTGTAGAGTTTTGTTTCCACTTACATGGTACAAATCACGTGAGTGTGAGCTTCATTGTTTCAATTATGCTAACAAATTCAACACTTACTTGAAACATCCTTTACTTATCTAATTGTCCGAAGTCTTTGGAAAATCTATTTGCTTCCTTGATGGCATTTGCATGATATTGAAGAATTAATTTCTGGCTTGGCTTGTATGATCATAGGCATGAAAGGATAAGGGACGTAACACATGTGGTGTCATGATGATGATGAACGTATCTATTTCTAGCTATTCATTTAAGTAGACAAAAACACTAACAATTCTCTTTAAAAGAATATTTTTCCAAATACAATGATGGTAAAATTGTATGTGTTTCATGCTATTGCAGGCTTCAAAGATTTGTTCCCCGGACTGTCGGCGTTGAGAGAGAGCTTTTTTATTTGGTAATCCAGGTCAAATTTTTAAAAGGTAGATTGGTTTGTAGATAATACACTACCCAAAGATATCACCCTTATTATGTGAGGACTTCTTGATCTGGGTTCAAGGTTTCTCGTATGGGTTTGCCTTTATGATTAATTATCCCTCTCGATAATGGGAGAACAATTTTAATTATGGCTAATTATTAAGTTGAATATTTATCGTATAAGAGTAGTAGACTTGGGGTTTTAGATTAATTAATTTATCATCTTGAGCTTAAAGTGGATCATGGGGCAAACGATGCAAACTCAATCAAAATTTCATGGTTTTGTCGTCCCGGGTGTTTTCCTTAATCTAAGTTGGAAGAGTTTGTCGACCCAACATGATTGAACAATTATTGTCAGTAACTATGGGTTGTGTGGTCCAAGGGACTCTTGTTGATTTAGGGTGGATGTTTATCTGAGAGGATAAATTTTGAGGGTCTGTTTGGGGCAACTGCGCTGCCGTGCAACAGCTGTGGCAGGAAGCTACTGCATAGAAGTTGGTCGTTTGTTTGTTTTTTGCAGTTTGAAAACAATTGTGTTGTTGTTGTTTCTAGATAAATGATCATTTTGCCCCTAGATTGTAATGTTGTTTGCAACAGAACTGTTCATACCAGTACAGTTCATAGTTTAAATCAAATATCCAGTGCAGAACATTAACAAGTTGAATAGACACCTCTCTAAATAGTAACATGATTACCAAAATTAGGAAAACGACTATTGAAATAGAAATTAATAATATGATAACATTACTTTTAAAATGCAAACGGTGTATGTTACGAGATAAGCCGTTCTACAGGGAAACTTCCCACGCTCGATCACTCCCGATGATGAAATTTTCTAGCCCATCTGTCCGCATAAAATAGTCACAGTTTCTGTGATTTTTATTGAACACCTGTAAACCTCGCAATACCCTCATAATAACCTATGAATAATATCAAAATAGCTCGCAATACTCTCATAATAACCTATGAATAATATCAAAATGAAACCCGCGAAGGTCATTGGAAGGTTATTGGGGTTATATGATACTTCCAATATCCCCTGAATACCCGCGAAACGGAGGTTATTGAGAGGTTATTACGCACGCAGCTCTATGTGCGTAGTTCGTATGCAAATATTTTAGTTGCCAAATTTTAAGGTATGCCACCAAACCCCACCTCATTGGGGGCACCTGCATTGTTACCCGTTGCCACAACACTACTAAACATACGATCTAATTTATCTTCTAACTCAAGATTGATGCCACTGTATTCAAATTTTTTTTGTAGCTGATACTACCTACAAATTCATATGACATGTTTATAGATTTGAAAGAAAAATAAAAAATAGTAGAGATTTCAAAAATGATCACCGCCAGTCTCTCTGCCCTCCGGTCTTCTGAAACATCAATTGTTCTCTTTATCGGATCCTAACCCAAGTTAGTGGGTCCTCGCTTCAATTCTTTCTAAATTTAAGAATTTCTTGGCTTATTAAACTTTTTAATATTTTCTTAAAAAAATAAAAAGATGCATCAGTGGAGGAAGAGTATTTTGGTCCGCATTTTTAAGAATAAAGGGGTGCACTTGAGTGTGCAAATTATAAAGGAATTTGGTTATTGTGATATAAAATAAAATTATGGAATAGAGTAATTTAACATAGGTTACGACGTGATACATATATTTCTGATAATCAGTTTGGATTTATACTGGGCAAGTCTACTATGGAAGCTATGCATTTATTGAAAAATTTGATGGAGAAGTTCAGAGAGAGTAAGGAGGGTGTATATATGATTTTTATTGATTTAGAAAAAACTTACAATAAGGTTTTAAGAGAAGTTTTTTTTGAGAGTTTTAGAAAATAAATGCGTTGATATAACTTATATTCAAGTCATTAAAGATTTGTATACTAGAGTTGTTACTCGTGTTCAAACAGGAGGATTGATCAAGTTTTTTTTTTTAATTTCAGGTGGATTACATTAGGGATTGGCTTTAAGCCTGTATATTTTTGCTTTAGTTATGGATGGTTTTACGGGAAGTTTACAGGATGCTTTTCGTTGATGATATCCTTCTTGTGTATAAAACTAGAGAAGAGTTTAGGAAACACTTGAATTATGGAGGTTAATTTAGAGTCTAAAGGCCTTCTTTTGAGTAGATCTAAGATTGATTATATAGAATCTAATTTTAGTAGTAGTAGATTTAGTGGCAGAGTTGTAACAGTGGGTGATTAATTCATTAAATGGAGTATATATTTTAGATATCTAGGGTTTTGTGTTCAAAGTGACAGTGATATAGATGAGGATGATATTGGTAGAATTCAAGCTGGATGGTTGCAGTGGAGGAATGCATCAGACCTATTGTGTGATTTAAAAACATCGCTTAGCCTTAAATAAAAGTTTTATAAAATGACGGTGAGTTCTGCAGTGTTTTTTGGCGCATAATGTTGTCCTATAAAATAGAGACATAAAACTATGTTAACAATTGTTGAGATGAGAATGCTTAGGTGGATGAGTGGCTTTCCACATTTAAACAAAAAATATATCTATTAAAGGGTTTGTAGCTCCTGTGGTAAACAAGATTAGAGAGAGTCGTCTTAGATAGTTTGGTCACATTAAACGTCTACCATATGATAATTCGGTTAGGAGAGTAGATGTTTTAGATTCGACTTATATGAAGAAAGGTAGAGATAAACCTAAAAAGACTTGGGCATATTGTATAAAAAATGATCTTAATTTATTCGAATGAAATAAAAATATGACACTCAATAGGACACAGTGGAAAAACAGGATTTGTGTAACCATTCCCACTTAGTGGAATAAAGGCTTGTTGTTGTTAGGATTTGGCTCATGAGAACCTATATCGTTTTATAGCTCCTGTTCAGGTTGTGCAAAGAATGAATGCATATTTATTCTATCAGGATGTCCTTTGGAATGTCCATGCCTATAAGATTGACTTACCAAGAGAGTATACCATTTTAGATACTTTCAACTGGGTTGACCTAATCACTATGGGGAGATAAGCTTCGACAGATGATGTTAAAGCTCCCCCAACCTCGAGATATTGACGTGGAGCTACCCACAATGAGTTCTGCGACTTCACCCCTTCTTTTGTGCTACAATTCTAGTTGCTGTCTCGCGTGGAGCGGTCATGCAAGGAGCCGTTTGTGATCCCTACTACGGTTCCGTTGGAGTTTTCGGCTCAGACTGCTTCAAGTGGGTTGTTCGACACTTCCTCTTCGTGGATTTCTCTCATATTTAGTGCGGGGCCCAGTCCTATTTACCCTAGGACTATATATTTGTTATTTTTGCATGTTTAGGATAGTTTTATGTATGCTTATGTTCAGGAGAGCCGTCAGCTGCTAGTGCTCCCCTTCTAGGACTATATCCGGAGGCGAGAAGGTTTTCTGGCTGTAACTTGTCTGAGGTGGTGACTTTCTCCAAGGGTTCGAGTAGTGCTCTGACTATAGCTCGATCTCGTAGGGATATTTATCTTTACCCAACTCCTTTGCAACCTTTCCAACCATCCCCTTTACTGTAGCAGTTCCTTGGCAGCCCTCCCTTTGCTCTCCCGTAGTCCACCACCTCCCCCTTCGCTTCCCCTCGCTGCCCCAGCTCTCCACTTCGTTGCCCCTTGCTGTCCCAGCCTTCCACTTCAATGTCGCTGCTATCCTAGGCCTTTCGCTTTGCTGCCAATGCAATTCAAGCTCCGCTTTAGCTGTCCCAGCAACTCACAACCCATTTCAACCTTGACCACCGCTTCCCAACCACCATGCTCATCTCCACCACCCCACTAATTGACCCTAGCATGTGTTTGCGTCCTATTTATTGTAATTTCCCTTGCAAGCATGTTTGGTTGTAATTGTTTATTTGCTTTTAGCATTAATATTTATTTTTTTTATTGGGATTTGGGTTAACTCCGATATCATTGTTGCCAAAATGTGTATGCGTGTTTATATATGAATTTAGATGTGATGTTTCTTAGTGCTGGAATCAAAACTTGACCTAAGTTTTGTTGAAACAGGGTTCCATGAATTGCGGCATACTTCGTATTAATTAAATTTTGTGTCTACTTCAAAGATACTGTTTTAATTTTCATTGAGATTTAGAGTTTATTTGAAATATTCCGTGTAAATTCTTCTTTAGTTTGTTTATTTTATCCTTGGCGCTGAACACTTTTGATGATGAATTTCCGTTTACCGTGTGGCCATGATAACAATTTTTAATGCTGTGATTGCAACTTATTCACATTGTTGTTTTGGTGAGTTGCATTTTAAGGTGTCTCGTAGTTAAATTTGGCATTAATGCTTCTAGTCAAGGTTGCATGTGCAGACAATCATAAATACTCATTTGAATTGAGGTATTAATTTAAGGGCATTTACATACATTCCACCCAATTCCTATGTATTTACATATTTAACTTCTATACTTTAAATTTAACGTTTATAACACCAAATTCTTTCATATCACATCAAAAATATCACCATTTTTAAGTTTTAAAAAGTGAAATACACCTTCTCATGCATAGGTAAGGTGTTTTGTACCATTTTTAAGTTTTAAAAAGTGAAATACACCTTCTGATGCATAGGTAAGGCGTTTTGTCTGTAAATCTTTAATTTAATAAGTTTCTATTGTTTAAAGTATTGATTTTACGTGTGTTGAATATCTCTGTTAGTTACTTTGCTTAACTATGAATGAGAATCAGGCGTCATGGATACATATAAAATACAATTTTTTTATTTAATCCACAAAGGTGGCAACTTCCATATTTGTTATTTCACCTCTAAATGAATTTTTATCTTGTGCAGATTGTGGATGTACTCGTCAAAAACAGTCAAGGAAGTGATAAGATGCTTGTCTATGTTGAAAACCATAACCAGGTTCCTGTTTTTAGAATAAAATATTGGCTTTGTTAGCATTCAAGTTTTAACTAGCTTGTAAAGTAGCTTAGCGTTTTGAGCAAGTTGATAGTCATTATGTAATTAAGATGTT
This sequence comes from Phalaenopsis equestris, assembly GCF_001263595.1. Classification (NCBI taxonomy): domain Eukaryota; kingdom Viridiplantae; phylum Streptophyta; class Magnoliopsida; order Asparagales; family Orchidaceae; genus Phalaenopsis; species Phalaenopsis equestris. Next base: position 1,136,891 of record NW_018164560.1, on the reverse strand, counting down.
GGCTTTCTTCCATCTCTCTTCATTCTTCATTGTGCCAACGCAAGCTATTAGGTAATTGTAGCTATTTATTTATTTATTTTTTTTTTGTGAATATTTAATGTTTCAAAGTTTTATTTAGTATCAATTTATTTATTAATAGTTTCTTATAGTTGTTTATGTCTTACCTTCACATCTATCATAATATGGCAGTCCATGTCGGGCGGAAGGTCCTTTGCAGATATTCTATTGAGCAAACAAGCACATAAGTCCTCCAAAAGAGAAGATATGGTTTTAAGAGGTTCTTCATTACTCAAAGTATGCCACTATTTTACTTTAGTGTTTTTGATGTTTTATTTGTTTACTTTTGCCTTGTTATTTTGAAAGTGCATAGTAATGCCTTTTTTATCCATATGAAAATATAGATTCAAGAAATGCGCCAAGTAATAAGAAGATTGACTTGTCTCGATGGTTATATACTATGCGTCATATGTATTCCAAATTTATGTCTACATATCCATTTGTAGGTAACTAGGTATATATTATGTTGTTTTAGTTGGTTTAATGGGTTTACATATCTTAAATATTTTATGTAGAAGAGTAGTGATATTATATGAGATTTAATTTATAGAGTTATGATTCAATTTTCAATATGGACAAATGCTCAAGGAGGAATATCATTGAAAAACAAAGAGATTCAATAAATTGCAATTCGTAAATCTATGTTATATGAATTTGATTGGTGCAGTAATTTCTCATATACAACAAAGTTGGTGTGGTAGAAATGAGGTTATAATATGGGTGTCTCAAAATTAGGAATGTTAATCGGATAATTTCTATATTACAGGATTAGTTGGTGTAGTGGTTATTATAGATTACATGATGACTAGATAATTAGGGTTTATTTTGTTTGGGATTAGAAATGAGAATATATTATGGATGGGTCTCAAAATTAGGATTGTTAATTGGATAATTTCTATGGTACAGGGTTAGTTGGTGTAGCTGTTATTAAAGATTACATAATGACTAGATAGAAGGTATTTATTTTGTTTGGGATTAGATGGTGCTTAAGCATTTTAAACCATCATAATATATTTGGAGTTTTTTACTTAATTAAGCAAATTTTAAGCCATATTTTTCTAAAAGTTTGGTTAAGCTTAAACCCAACAATTAGATTTTTTATTTTGTTACATGACAAAATTTACCCTAGTTTTTGAAAAAGTTCGCTAGGCTTAGGGTCTGTTTGGGGCAGCTGCAGCTTATTGAATAATATGCTGATAAGCTGATTAAAAATAATTTGTTGATAAGCTAGGTGTGTTAGCTATTACAAACTTTTATTTTTTTAAAAAAGCTTGACCGCAGCCAGAAAGCTGCCACCGCACCTAGAAAGGTGCGGGGTGAAAATGCTTTTTTCAGCATTTTGAAAACGCATAAACTGTCAAAACATAGTTTACCCAAACATTACCAAACCAGGCTTGGTGCATTTTCAAAACGCCACTGCACCAAATAAGCTGCCTCAAACGGGCCCCTAATCTCATCTGTAATAATCATGTGAATGATAGCCAATGATATTGCTTGTTTGGTGCCATTAGGTTCATGAAACGAATGATGAAAAATCTTAATTATTCAAAGGCGATGTTGAGATCCTTTTGGTGATTACAGTATGTAGCTTCATCAATTGGACATAGTTTCTTTGTGAGAAATAAAAGTAATGGACATTATTTCTTCTTTTAGATCCAGCAAAATTAGACTCCATTGTTTCTAAAGAAATGCATGAACTTTCCTTAGTTCTTTATGGATAATTTTAAAATTAAGGATGATTGATGAGGAAGAGGTAGCATCTGTAATAATTTGAGAAAATTTTGCAGCGTTTACAAGCGTTTTTTGGTAGAGTGACCTTAGTGATGATCTTTGAGCTTGTTGGTGATGTGATTGCCATAAATGAGAACTTCAAGCATGTCGATTGACTCTGTCCCCTCCCCTCTTTCACACAGATAGCTAGGAAAGAAGCAATTTATCTTAGGCTGGGCCAGGCTTTACCGACATTTCTTTATGACCCGTTTGGGGCGGTTGTTTTGGCGTGGTGCGTTTTGAAAATGTCGGATGAAGCATTTGGAAACTGCGGTGCAGTGACTTTTCTAAATAATTTATGTTAAATGCAAGCCTCGGGTTCTACCCCACGGTCCGCTTTTCTTCCCAAATTTATTACTTCGCTGCCCTTTGATATCCCGAGACGGCTCCCTTCTCGCGCTTCTGCCCTAGATAACTCCTTTCTCGATTGCTCGTCTCTCTCGCGGCTTTCTCGCGCTTCTCTTCGGTGACAACGTGTTGCTTTTCTCCTCTTTGTCTTCCCTCCGAGCTACGTTGGTAACGGGTTGCCTTTCTACTTTCCGTTTTCCCTCTGATCTATGGCTTTGTTTGGTTACCGTCCCGTCCGTCCTCCCATGCTATCATATATTAATTTTCGATGGAAAGGTCTTCTCTTTGGGATTTGTGGTTTTCTCATTTGCAGTTTGAAGTGAAAATTTAGATTTTGCGATTTGTGACTTTCTCTTTATGATTGAGAATTTGAATTTTGCGATTTTTTTAGTTAATGCGTTTACGCTTGCCACAATCAAACAATTGTGAATGTGATAAAAATGAAGAAAATAGAATGGGGTTTTATCTTTGCCTTTGATGTTTGAGTGAGAATTTGAAAAATGGATGAAAGGAGAAGGTGCTTGATTTGTGGATAGCAACGGTTTCAGATGTCCTGTATGTAATTGTCTCAACTGAGAAATTTGGAATTGGGTATAGAATGGGGTTTTATGTTTACCTTTGATGTTTGAGTGAGAATTTGAAAATGAATGAAAGAGAATGCTTGATTTGTTGATAGCAATGTTTCGGGTGCCCTGTATGTAATTGCCTCAAATGAAAAATATGGGATGGGGTTTCTGAGTGAGAATTTGAAAAATGTATAAAAGAGGGTGCTTGATTTGTTGATAACATTATTTTGGGTCAACTACATAGAGGGAACCCAAAACTAATGCTTGTTTTTTGGTGTGGTGTTGGTGTTGGTGTTGGTGTTGGGGTAGCCGGGAACCCAAAACTAATGCTTGTTTTTTGGTGTGGTATTGGTGTTGGTGTTGGTGTTGGTGTTGGGGTAGCTGTGTGGTGTGTTGTTGATGTTGGTGGTGTTGTTGTTAATGTGGTGGTGGTGATGATATGTTGATAGTGATTGCGATGTGTTGGTGGTTGTGTGGTGTGGTAGTGGTGTTGGTGTCGGTAGTGGTGTTGGTGTGGTGTTGTTGTTGTGGTATTGGCGTGGTGTGATTTTGATGTTTGTGGTGGTGTGGTAATGTGATGGTGACAGTTGTGTGGTGTGGTAGTGGTTTTGTGGTGATGTTTCTTTTCATTTACCCCTTTGAGTTGTGATATTTTAAATTCATTTGTATGTGGTATAAAGATGCCAACTTAATATTTTGCAACCTCTGTCTTAAGGAGGTAGAATTGGGAAATAGACCAACATCCTAATTTAACAATGAGGGCTGGCAAAAGATTATAAAAAAGTTCAAAGAATGAACAGGAAGGGAGTGCAATAGGATGCTATTGAAAAACAAGTGGGATCAATTAAAAAAAAATTGAAAATTTTGAGAAGAATTGAAGTGAGGATCCGGCTTTTCAGCAGCAGCTTCCTGGCACAACTGTTATGCAGCAGTTTTTTTAATAAGCTAGAGCTACCCCAAACAGACCCTTAATTTATCTAACTATGAGCTTCATGTGATTATATTTATAAATCTGATAGAACTTAAACTTACAATTTTACCAAATAGTTTATGAGCTCATGTTTGCTTATCTGTTTAACATACTAGATATTTTACTTAGCAAATTTCATCTCTATAAATCCAACTTTTCTTTTAAGGTTGAAGTAAGTCTTTAAAGAAATAGGCTGTACCAGAGTAACCAAAAAAACAATTGAAAAAATAATATTATTACGATAAGCAAATAAGTGGTTACAATCAAACTCACTTGAAAGGGAAAAATACAACACATGAAATGCAACTCACGTTAGGGCGAATCCCGCGTGATGGTGGTGACGGTCAGAGGGCTTGGAGAGGTGAGGACAACGTAGGGAAGGGGTTTCTGGCTTGTAGATGAGGGGAGACATTGATTATTGGTAGCTGGAACAACAGGGCAGCAAGGGAAGGCAGTCCAAATTTCAGTAGTTTGCTGTTTGGGGCTGCTAGACAGCAAGAAATCAGCATAGGGAAGGTGTTACGGGCTGCGGCCGCGAAGGTGAAGGACTGGGACTGCAAAGACAATGAAGCGGTCAGCCGAGGCCGTGGCTGGGAAGGTGAAAACTGTAGTAATACAGTAGGGACAGCTGGTCGGGGGAGGCTTGAAGGCTACGGGATACCAGAAACAGTAACAAAGAGGGCTGGCGGCTAATTTGGAAGGAGGACAATAGGGATTGTGGAAGGAAGTTGGTTGGAAAGAGGAGAACTGCAGGAGTGAATAGCAACTGCGGCTTTGTTAGGCTGCTGTAACAAGGAAAGAGGCATGACAGCGAAGCGAGGGGTGTTGTAAGGGAAGGTCGGAATAAATACTCCCTTGGGAATGAGCTACAACTAGAGTACCACTCGACTTTTGGAAGGTCTTCGTCTCGGATGAGCCACAATCTGAGCACCACCTGCCTTTGGATATAACCCTAGAACGGAGAAATCAGGATGGTGATTGCTATCCTGAACAGAAGCATGACGAAACTAAAAATTTAAACATAATAATCAAATATTTAAGTCCTAAGTAATTAGGGTTGAGCCCATTTTTGAAAGGAGGTACCAAATCCACGTAAGGATTGTCTTCCTCCCGGTATAAACCGGTCCAAGTCGCCCAAGTTTCACTGCAACTTGTCCAAAAGTGGGAGCGGTCATGGGACTGTAGCAAGGGTCGCTAGATTGTAGCAGGATCGTGAAAAGGGTCTCATGCGGGGGAGCTCCCGCGTCATAGTCCCTTCGATGGTTCATGCCTTTATGATGAATGGTAGAAGATAAATAAATAAGGCCTCTAATTGAAGTTAATGTTGAATGATTAGGAAAAAAGGTGTAGAACAAATGGTAATATGAAATTGTGAAAATATTTACATAACAAATTTGATGTCTTACATAGCATCCAATAGGAATGAATAAAGAACAAAAATTTTGCATAGTATATCATAATATGGTCTCTATAACACATGCTTACGAAGCAATTATATGATGGATTATACGGTAAAATTGATTGCTAATTGTGTGTTGAAGGAGGAAATGGGTGCGAGACATGTCACACCATTGTCTACCAAGCCTTTGTTAATGTGAATGTAAATTTATGTGAAGAAAATGGTTAAAAATAAATGTATGTTGTGTTTCTTTTAACAGGAAGAATGCTCATTTGTTTCTATACTTATCAACTTTGAATGCCTTATCAAGGTCAGTTTTCAACCTTATAGAAACTGATAATGTGCATGATAATGCTTAGAGGTCCTGTTAATGCTGGTTTTGGGGAGGGGGTTGATGTATACGGCCTTTCTCTTGCTTCTATAGAATGGTTATTTCCATAGCACAAACCACGGCTTCAGGCTTGTCTTCTTGGTATTGTACATGATAACCATTCATTGGAAGGTGTCAGAATGAATGGCTTAGGTTAGATGGCAATTAACTGAGTTTTGCAGTGTGGTTCCTTCAAATTAGCTGAAGTGTTTAACATAAAGGGTATACCTATGTCATGGAGGTTGGTTTTGTTTTTAATTTAACAAATGAAAGCGAGGATATATAATTCCATAATTATTGTATCAGCCCACTCTTGGATGCATATTGTATGCACCACATCATGAAAGCTGAAGAAATTTTATTTTGAATTATTCGCAGTCTGCGGCACTTGAATTTTGTGGTCTTTCATTTTGATGACATGCTTTTAAACTAACTTAAGAGGATAATCATTCTAATGGGCGATGGAATAATGCCAAACTTTGTCGAAAAACCATTCTCATCTGCATTGGATGGAAAATGCTAATAATACGTGTGCACATGTTATTAATTGAGTCTTGTAATCCAAGGACAAAGTGACCCGTTAATGTTGATGCCTCAAGATTAAAAATAACCTTTCAGCATGGAATTTGAGACCGACAAGATTATCATTCGGCTTCAACTACTAAATTTCCTTTGGAGCCAACTATATGTATGATTTCTATAGTAGAACTATTCACTTTTTGTTTTTTGCAACCATATGTATGATTTCTATAGTAGAACTAATCACTTTTTATATTTTGATTGCTACAAGTTTTTCTTGCAGTAGAGCAAAACATTCAGGATAAACATGTAAACTGACAAATGATGGAGATTGCATATAGCCTGCATCCTATAGAGACTGAAACTTTAGAATATTAGCCAAAATTATAAAGTGCGTACATTTGACCTATAGTTTAAATCCAATATGCATTGCATCCACCGCTACAATGTACTATCCTAAGAAAGTAATTTACCTGATAAAATTAATTTACCTGATAAACAAATTCCACCATATATTGGTAAATCTTACGTGCATTCCTCATGTTCCATTCATGGAATTTATTCAGGTGATTGAAGAAATTCAACCACTCTTTAATATTGTCTATTTTAATGGCTTTTTACTTGTTTCATTTCTCCTGCTGCTATTGCTTCCGTTGTTTTGAAATAAATTATATGTTTCAATGTATCTCTACTCTTCTTGATTCCCTTTTATTCATGTTTTTTCATTCCATTAATTTGGTTTTATCCATTTCCTTCCCTAAAATCATTCATCAATTCATGCAATTTGGACTTAATAATCTTAACCATGCTCGGACTGCATTGACACTTTCAGCCAATTTTTTGCCATTGTCCACCATTAAACAATGGTAAGCGCAGTTAAACTTTTTATTGAATCATTTAATCTATATCAATGCATAGTTTTAAAATCTGGTTTGGATGTTGATCTAATCAAGTGATTAGGTCCATATCAATTGTCCTAATCAAATACCTAATTAGATCATCGGAGTTTCGATTGAAAATGATATCTTGTTTGATTTAATATGTAATTACAAGAAATCAGTGGCTAATGTATTGAAGAGAATGTTCTTTCAAAACTGCTTAGAACATCTTGGGTGAATTTTAATTGATTATTTCCTTCTGCATCTTTTGATATGTCATGATTCTTTTGGGATGCTTCAAAGTTGTTCGAGAGGCTGCTATCTGATTTAGACTTGTGTGAACTATTTTTAAGCGGACAACTATGATTCATATTTATTGCAGATGAAGATTTAAAGTTTAAAAAATATTGTCAGATGAAAATTTAGAGCAAATAAAGTTAAGCTGTCAAACTGGCATTATCAAATATAGAAGTATTAATGGGTTTAATTCTCATCGGTCCATCTCAGACCTTGGTTTGTTTGAAATAAGAGCCAGATTCCTACGCATGCTGGATGGATTTACCTATTTAACAAGAAAGAGCCAGATTCCTACGCATGCTGGATGGATTTACATATTTTGATATTTAACAAGTATGGAACTCTTGCACTTTCTTGTATTCTTCTCATCTCTGCTAGCTAGCCTTATTTCACATGATTTGCCATTATTACATAGTACCTGTTATTATGAGTAATATCCGATTTTATTATTAAATCCGTACTATGTGCATGCCATTTTATGCCATCTGTGAACCGTGAGTATTTTGAACTGAATTTTGCGTCTTCATTTAAAAAATTATGACACCTGTTTTCTCACTTCTTGCCCCTTGTATCGTTCTTCACTAAATCTGTTATTGACCTTATGGTTGGACTGGTATTCTTTGTTGAACTGAATATTAGAAGAAGTATTTTTAATGGCTTCATTCTCCAAACTATTTCTGTTTTACAGAGGCATTTACTTTCTTCATGCAGATGATGAAGTTGATTACATTTACTATAAGTGGCCCGGCATATCTAAATTTTATGGGCAATGAATTTGGTCACCCAAATGTGAGATTTTTTATTTACCAATCTTGCACTAATCACATATTATTTCTTTCAAATTATTCTTTTGTAGCTGCCGTATTCAAATCAGAGTTGGAAAAAAGATGGATATTTGATTGCATGTCATTCCTCCTTTTTTTGACCAGAGAGTTGAGTTTCCATCGCCAGGTAATAACTATTCATTTAGTTATGCAAACCGTCAGTGGGATTTACCAAGGAACGAGGGATTACACTGCGACCAATTCAACTTTGATAAGGTACATATTTTTCTGTGGTCAATTCCTCCTTTCATTGATTCATGATATTTTATTTATTCATTTATATAAATGCATTGTTTTAACTGTCCTGGTTTTGATTGCTCGTGAGTAAAGCTTTATAGGATAGTGTTTTGCACTGGACATCACCTTTGATTTCCTTTTTCTTAATAAACTGTGGTCTGCCCTTAATTTTGACAAGGATGATTTGCATACAAACCACTCAATTCTTGTAGATTTACTTAGTGTTATGGAAGGTCATAATTCTGAATCTTGAATATTAGGAAGCTTGTATATTGAGAAACTTAATATTAGACAACTTAATTAGAAGAGATCTAATTCGAGAATCTTTCTATACTAGAGTTATTCCTAATATAGAGAGTTGAAAGTGTTCATAAATATGTAATATATGCTTTCAATTGAATAATAAGAAGAAAGGAAGTTTTTCATCACATGGTATCAGGCTATGCATAACTAGCTACCTCTTTTGTTCAGCTTCATTCCTCGCACGTGAGTGCTACCTTGACTGCATCGATCATCTTCATCGACATCGATCATTTCATCGTTCGTTGTCAATATGCGCTGCATTGTTCGTTGAAGCTTCCTCTTTGATCACCTATGTCATTCGTCGAAGTGAGTGCAGTATTAACTCACGAAAGTTATGGCTGCATCTTACGGTCTCATTTTTACTGATCGAAGCTTTTTGTTATTGTGATTGGATTAGGGCATTGGTCAAAGCTTCGTTTGCGTCGACTTCTTTGTCGGCTTCTTATGGAAGCGGTTCGTCTACCACTTTATCTTTCGTTTTTGGCTCAGGCTTGTTCTGGCTTCGTCGACGTCTGGTTAGGTTTATTTACTCGGTTGTTGTGTTCCACTGTCTGCTTGATTTTGCTTAGGTCGATTTCTTCGGTTTTGTACGCCTTTGTTTGGCTTTGGCAGTTCAAGGCGATAGTTGAACCATGAGTTGTCAAGTTATTGGCCTTCTAATGTTTTGGAAGTTCGTCCTTCAACACTGAATGACATTGATTATGACTCATCAACACAAAGTCAAGTTTGCTTTCTTCAGTGACTAAGTTTACGGTTGAAAACTTAAATGACATCAATTATTTTTACTGTAATAAAACTTTGAGATTATTTAAGGAGTATTTCTTTAGAGAGTCGCCTCACTGATAATCCCCCATAAGACCGAGTCGAATTATTCTAAGTGGATGAGAGTGGATGCTCGGCTATTGATACAAATATGGAATTTTATCGAACCATATCAATCTAATCATATTACTCATTGCGACTGTGTTAAAGATGCGATGGAGGAATTGATGTTTGTGTTTTTTTAAGAAAATATTTTTTGAATCTTTGATGTATGCAAGGGGTTCTATCGAGTTGAACAATAAGATGAGTCACTTAATATGTATCACATGCACTTCAAACATATGTATGAAGAATTGAACACACTGATGATCTTCAGTACCGATGTCCGGATTCAACAGACTTAAAGAGAACACATAGCTATTATGAGTTGTCTAGTTAGTCTCAACTCTCAGTATGAAGTTGTCAATTCACAAATCTTATTTGACCCTAGATGTACTACTCTGAGGGGAGCTTATGCTAGAGTACTGCGTACTATTCCAAGTTTTCATGCCTCATCTGTATAATAACCTAGTGTTTTCACTAGTTAAAAAATACAAACATCAGTAAGCCTTAGTCTCAGGACAATTGCACAAGTGGAACTACAAATTTAAAAAATTTAAGGTTGAAGGTAGTATTACGGTCATGAATCTGGTCTCACGAAGAAACTGTGTCAAAACAAACGAAGGCTCTGTGTTGTTTCTTCCTTTTCAAATTTAAAAAATTTAAGGTTGAAGGTAGTATTACTGTCATGAATCTGGTTTCACGAAGAAACTGTGTCAAAAGTTGCTCAAAAAGAACCAAAAGGGTTCAAAATCACAATCAACTCATATGATCACAACTAATGAGGCTTCTCTGAGTCAGACTCTCGATCTCTACAGATGAATATAATAAGTTCATGAAATTTCAAGAAACATCCAAGAAAACTCCGTCTATCACTGCGCTTGTTGAGTCATGTAACAATAACACATGTCTTCGTTTCTCTTCCACATTATGGGTCATTGATTTTGGTGCTACATATCACATGAGAGGTAATCAATACTGTTTTCTACTTTTCATAAGCACCTGTCATCTGTCACTTTAGCAAATGAATATTCTAAGTTTATCTGCTCTCTCGATCTCTTTAGATAAATAAACTAAGTTCATCAAATTTTAGGATGCAGCTAAAAATTCTTTTCTATCATTGCCCTTGCTGAGTCAGGTAATAATGATAGTTGTCTTCTTTTCTCTTCCACATAATGGGTCATTTGATTATGGTGTTGCATATCACATGACAGGTAATCTGAAACTCTTTTCTACTTTTCATAGGCACCTGTCTTCCGTCACTTTAGCAGATGGATCTAGCTCTAATGTTTTTAGTTCTAACTCCATTAATATTACACTCACATTGCCCCTAAATTCTATCCTCACTTTAGCTCAATTCACTTTTTAATCTTATGTTAGAAAAATTACATATGCTCTCAATTGTTGTATCTTATTCTTTTCCTACCATTGTCTATTTTAGGATCTTATGATAAAGAAGATTATTGGTAAAACATGAGAATCAGGGGGTACTCATTTTGGATAATGAGGTACCCTGACCCTTAGACTGTTCCAAAGCCTATCTTCTTTTTAGATCTATTGCCGATTTAACATCCATCACTATCAATGCTAAAAAAAATTATACCTTCAGTTTCAGCAGTTATCATCTTTAGATTGTTAGTCGTGTCAATTTGCTAAACACCATCATTTGTATTATTTTCCCAAAGTTAATGAAAGAGTAATTCATAGTTTTTAATTGGTTCATTCTAATGTGTGGGGACTTTCTTTTATTTTATTTAATGAAATTCGTTATTTTGTCACTTTTGTGGATGATTTTTCTTGTATGACATGACTTATGAAATCTTGTACCGAGTTACTATCACATTTTCAATATTTTTTTTGTGCCAAAATTAAAACTCAATTCAATGTTTCAGTTAAAATTTTGATAAGTAATAGTGCCAAAGAATATTTTTCTTTACTTTTTCAGTATTCCATGATGCAAAATGGGATGCTTCACCAATCTTCCTATGTTGATACTCCATCCCAAAGTAGAGTGGCTGAAAGGAAGAATAGACATCTTCTTGACACAGCTTGAGCTCTTTTGTTTCAAATAAATGTTCCTACACAATGTTATGCTGATGCAGTTGCTACTATATATTTTTTGATCAATCAGATGCATTCTATTTTTCTACAGAACCAGGCGCTTTACCAAATTTTATTTCCAACTCTCTTTTTCCTATTGAGCCACACATATTTCGGTGTACTTATTTTGTTCATGATAATCTTCCACAAGTTTCTAAATTGGACCCCATGTGATTAAGATATGTCTTTCTAGGATATTTTCTTCTTCAGAAAGGTTATCAATATTTTTTCCCTCTTAAAGAGGTACATGATTTTTGCTGATATCACCTTTTTTGAATAAACCCAATTTTTTGTGACTCATTAGTGCCTAAATTCTCACAAAATTCTAATGTATTGTTAATGTATCATATCATAAATTCAGATCCTGCTCGAGCTCCACCTCCAGTGCGTCAACTTATACTACTTATCACTAATGTTTGCTCGAGAAGACTTTTTTATTCTGATCCTAGTCAGGCACCATTATCATTTTCCTCAATGGATCCTCCTCCCAGTGAACTTACTTTACATATTGCTCTTCGAAAAGGTAAATGTAGATGTGCTATCCCATTTCCTCCTTTGTTAACTATAATCAGTTATCTTCCAATTATTGCTCGTTTGTTGCTTCTTGGATGTTGTTGAGGTTTCAAGATTTGTGTGGCAAGCCCTATCCCATGTTGGTGGCAGGTAACGATGCTTGTTGAGATGAATTCCTTAATTGAAAATGAAACTTGAGAACTAGTTGAACTTTCTTCTGGCAAGAAGGTTGTTGGCTATAAGTGGGCCTTTACAGTTAATTTTAGTTTGTTAGATTTGTGGCTCGTCTCAAAGCTCAGTTGGTTTCTAAGGGCTATGCTCAAACTTATAGGAACTATTTGGACGGACTCTTCGTTAGCTAAGTTGACTTTGATTTACCCACTCCTATCCTTGGGTGCAATGAATAATTGACCTCTGCACCAATTGGATGTGAAGAATGTTTTTTTGTATAGTGATCTTTTGAAAGGGGTATACATGGATAAACCTCTTAGGTTTGTTGCTCACGAGGAGTAGAGTTAACCCAAACAACAATAGAAAAAACAAGTATTACATAAAACAAATAAACGGTTACAACCAATACACTTTAAGGAAAAATATAATAACATGACAACCATAAATATTAAATAACAACAGACATGATACAAACACTCAACTAGGATGAATCTCGAGTGGTGGTGGTTGTTAGGGGCTTGGAATTGTGGAGGCAAGGTCGGAAGGTGTAGGGCTATGGGGAAATAGTAGCAAGGCGGCGTCAGAGATGTTGTAACTAGCATTACTCAACAAGTATCAGTTGTCTCGACTTCTAGAGGGTGGGCGACAACGAAGGGGGTGGAGCT
>NW_018164560.1:1111967-1123843 GCF_001263595.1 Phalaenopsis equestris | reverse complement strand
GGGAAAACAACAATATGCGGCTGTTCCGAGTCGACTACAGCAAGGAATGGTGGTCGGAAGCGACGTGGGGAAGATGCAAAAGGGGACAAAAAAGATAATCATCACCTGGAGACTAAGATACAACCTAAGCACCAATTGGAATACTAGGATACAACCCTCGAAGGGAAGAAGAGGTATCGTTGACTATCCTGATACTAATCACACGAAAAACTAAACCTAAGACATCATAATACAAATATATAATAAGAAAAAAATTAGGAGTGGCTCAAGAGGGCCGACCGACTCTCCGTAAGGGAGAAAACCTGGACCAGTTTGGTTTAGTTGAAATAGCCGGTCACGCGGAATTGCCTCTGTGCTGGCAATTCTCTCTTCCTCGACCCGCATCACACAGGAGACGCTCAGGCATCAGGGAGTCTGGGAAAATATGTCATCCTTAGAAGTCCTTATATAGATTGAAGCAAAACCCTCGAGCTTGCTTTGTATAATTTAGTCAAGCAATAGAAGGGTTTGAGATGCTAAAATGTATAAGTGATCACACTGTATTCTATAGGAAATCTACTTTTGGAATTATTCTATTGGTGGTTTATGTTAAGGACATTATTCTTATTGGAAGCGATGTGCGGGAATCTTGTCATTGAAATCATTTCTTTAAAGTCAATTCAACACTAAAAATCTTGGTTCTTTGAAATATTTCTTGGGGATTGAGGTATCAAGGAACAAGAAGGGACTGGTTCAGCTTTAACCAATTCAACCCTACTATTGCTTGGACTAGCCACTCCAAGGGGGCTGGTTTGACTGCCCAAGTGGAGGAGCCTCACCCACCATACCTATCTACCATTATAAATAGTTTATTTGTTGTGTTCAAGGTTAGTTTTTTTGAGTATGAGTTGTGATTTTTGTTGGGACAGCTGTCGGCGTCCCATTCTCCTCTGCGAGAGTTGTATTCAACGACGAGAATGTGCTTTATACACACTCCCAACTATCTTTCTTTTCCCTACTTGTTGTCGCCACTCTGACAACCCTCCGGTCGCTGATTCCCACCCTTTCCTGGCACCCCTTTTCTCCTTGTCTTACCGCTACCAAGGTTTCCTCACCCATCCCATTACCCTGCCTGCCCCCCCTACATCTCCCAGTACCGCTAAACATCTGAGTTGCCATTGTTTTCCCTTCCAGCCCGCCTACAACTTCCATTCTCCATTTCCATATTCCACAACACCAGCTCCCAACCTTCCTGTCTTTTCCACTTCACAGCCACCCATATCTCCTACCCATCCCCTCTACAATCCGCCAACCTTGGTCCTTATTCTCCCTCCTCTGACCATCCATAGTCAGGTCCACTCACCCCTACTGCCAGCCAGTCGCAGCTCCTTGACATACTTTGTCTCGGCTGGGACAGACACCCCCAGCCACAACCCACACCAATCCAGCTGTTCAGTCCTCATACAACTCTTCGTCGTTGCCTTAGGGTGTCGTTTATTGTTTTCTTTTCGTTTATTTTATGTTTTGAAGTCTTCGTTGTAACTTATTTAAATTTCAGCTATAATATTTTCGTTTTCTTTTGTGGTTTGTGTTAACTCTAGTATCACTATCTCAACGGAAGTATGCGTTAAAGTTGTTAGAAGAAATTGGGAAATTCAAGGTCAAACCATATAGTATTTTGATGCTTCCTAGTCAGCAACCTACCAAGGATGAAGTTTTTTAGTGATCCTTAATAATATTGAAAGTTAATGGGAAAATTAAACTACCACACGGTAACTCGTCCGGATATTATGCATCCAGTTAGCACTATAAGTCAGTTTATGTCTTTTCCCACAGTCCATCATTGGTCAGTTTTGGAATAAATACTATGTTACCTCAAGGGAGCTCGTAGACAAGATATTTTATATCTGGATCGTGGACATAGAAATATTGAATGTTTTTTTGATGCAGATTGGGTGAGGTTTCAAATTTTATTGAAGATTCATTACTGGATATTGCATATTTTAGTGGGGGTAATTTTGTCTCATGGAAGAGTAAGAAACAAAGTGTAGTATCACAGTTCAGTGTTGAATTGAGGATCAAATGATAGCACAAGTTTTGAGTGAATTGATATGGATTTCCCAACTCTTTTATCCGAGATGAGTTTTAAGATGACGACTCTATCAAAGTTGTGGTGTGATCGCCAAGCTGCAATTCATATTGCATCAAATCCTGTCTTTCATTGATAAACTAAGCACATTGGGATAGATTGTCATTTTACACGCAAAAAGATTCAACATCTAATCTCTGTAACTCATGTGAAAATTGAGGAACAACTGAGGGATATCTTCACATAGGCCTTTAATGGAGCCAGGGTCACTTTTATTTGCAATAAATTGGGCATGATAAATATCTTTGCTCAAGCTTGAAGGGGGGTGTTATGTGGAAAGTCATAAATCTGAATGATGTATATAAGGAAACTTGATATTAAGCAACCTAATTAGAGGATATCTAATTGCATGATCTTTTTTTATAATAGAGTTATTCCTGATCTAGAGAGTTGGGAGTGTGTATAAATATGGTGGTATTTTCGTCACAATATCTAACACCTAAACTTACAATTTTTGCTTAACATGCCACCTTCACTATGCATGAAAAAGTGTATTTCACTTTTTTAAAGTTAAAATGGTGGTATTTTTTGAGATGATATGAATGGATTTGGGCGGTATAAATGTAAAAAATAAAGTTTAGGTGTTAGATATGTAAATACATAAGAATTAGGTGGTATTTATGTAAATGCCCCTTTTCATAAATATAAAGTGTTTAATTCTACGGCCAAGCCTCCGTTTGCTTCTTAACTGCAGTATCAACGTTCTGCAGTCAGCTAGTTCTGTACGAGTGAACTTGCCGGTAAAGGCTTGTGAATATGATATTTTTGCTTGTTTTGTTTCCGTGACAAGGCTGTTGTTTGTTAAAGAACCAGCGGGCATTCTACTCTGAAAGGATGATTTTCGTTGAGAATATCTTCTTTCAACTCTACAGAGTTGGACAATATTAGGCAAGGCATGCACCTAAATGGGTTGCTTTTGTAATAATAATTAATTTTTTTATTAATAATTAATTAAATTAATTTAAATGAAACAAATAAATTATTTAATGAAATAGATTAGATAAATTAATAAAAATAAATTTAAATTAAATATAAATTAATTCAGATTTAATAAATTAGATAATGAAATGATAATAATTAATATCAAACTCTAAATTAACTTAATAATTTAATTAGAAAAGAAATTTCCTAACACTTGATAAAAATAGTTGTCTTCGTTTCTCACCAGTGGCACTGCTTGCAGCCAATAAAATTGAGGGCTTGATGCCCTTAGTTGAATGAGAAAGCTGCGGGGCATAGAAAAGGAGTGAGAAGGTAGGATAGACAAAAAAGGAGAGAAAAGGCAAGTGAGTGACAGATAAAGCGAGGGAGAGTGAGCGCAGAAGACCATGTAGGTGAGCGAGCACGGACAAATGTCATGTAACATTATGATGAAGAGATGATTCAATATACAATTATAATTTAATAATAATAATGTGAAGTAAAAGAATGAATTTGAAAGGACTAAATTTTAAAATTTTAATCTGTAATTTAATATATAATAAGAGATAAAAGAAATACTCATAATAATAAAGCAAAAGAAATTCAAGGCTTGAGCCTATATTTTAATAAAATTTGTAAAATTAATAATTTTATTTAAAGAATTTAATTAGTAATTGAAATAATTAATAAATTATAGGGGCATTTACATACATACCATGAACTTCTTATGTATTTGCATACCTAACATCTAAACATTCATATTTACATGCATACCAATCAAATATTTAACATCACATAAAAA
Source organism: Phalaenopsis equestris (assembly GCF_001263595.1). Taxonomy (NCBI): domain Eukaryota; kingdom Viridiplantae; phylum Streptophyta; class Magnoliopsida; order Asparagales; family Orchidaceae; genus Phalaenopsis; species Phalaenopsis equestris. Next base: position 1,119,992 of record NW_018164560.1, on the reverse strand, counting down.
TTATCGCCATCACTATTTTTTTTGAAGTGAAATACATCTTTTCATGCATAAATTTATGACTCCAATGTATGGTGTAAATATCAAACATTGGGTGTTAGATACATAAGAAATGTGTGGTTATGCATGTAAATTTTCCCAAATTGTCATAATAAAGGTTAATTAAACATAACTAAATATGTGAATAAAAATTTACTAATATGAATGGTTAATTAAACATGACTAAATATGTGAATTAAAAAAAATTACTAATATGAATGTTTTCCCCATAATTATAAAGGAGATAAATTGGAGTTGAGATAAATTTAAACCATTAAAATTTAAACCATTAAGGAAACATACAAAAATTTGTTTTCGATATAAATAACTTGCTTGGAAGGTGACTTTTAAGATTTAAAGGTAACACAAATCATCCGATTCAAGTGAATACTCTTTTACTTTTTAAATTATTATAATAATATTGTGTTTCTTCTAATCAGTTATATAAGAATGATATTTGTTTAGATAGTGTTATATTACAAGTATGATATGATTATTCTATTTGACTCATTAAATTGGACATTTTAAAATAAATGTTACAGATTCATATATTTTTATTTATTTATATTGATTATAGTGAAAAATATATAGATTGATAGGTGGTATAGGAGTTAAAAATTAGCCCGACACGCCAACACGACTCGAACTTGACTTGAAAAATTCGGGTTAGGGTTGACCCAATTTTTTTTTTAGTCGAGTTTGGGTCAAAGAATTTGACCCGTTTATTATTCGTATCAGGTTTAGGTTGATCCCAAAAACCCAAATATGAACCGAATAAGCACAAAAGTTCAGGTCAGGTTCGGGTTAGCGGGTCAAGCTCATGTCCGGGTCTTAGTTTTTGACCCTTTTATTATTCAGGTCGGGTTCATGTTTACCATATTTGGGTCGGGCCCGAACCCGACTCGCTGACCCGAATTTACACTTTTAATATGATATGTGAATTAAATAATCTATATAGCTTGCATGCATATGCTTGATTGACTTATGGAGTTCACCTCCTTATAGTACTAGTTAAGAATATTTAGGTACCTGTATACATAGTTGGAAAAAGTATATTGACATTGTTATACCTTAAATTGTTCACTTTAGATGGTGCTCTTATGATATATGTCAATGATAAAATGTCAATAAAGTAAGATAATATACAATATGATAGAATGCTACGAACCTTTTTGAATGATCCAAATTGAATAGTAAATTTTTCATTTATTTTTTACATTAATTTATTTTTGTTTAACAGGTATACATATTTTTTTTGTTCATTATATTTTTGTAGTAGGTTAAAAATATGAATATTCACTAGCTGTAGATAACTCACTCTGATAAAAGAACTAACATTTTCAGATTTAAGCTTTTGACTTGAAAATGAGTGACAGAAAAGAAAATATTTATGAAAGACAACCAAATTAGAAGAATGTTGTTATAGTCATAATTACTTTATGTTTAGATTTTAATTATCAGTGGCTATTTCAATTTTTTTGGATTAATATTAGTCAATGTACAAATTATATTTTACTTTCCTATCATTTGTTTCCCCTTTAATAATTTCAAGTAAGGTTGTTAAAAAGCCGAGTTTGAGCGAGTCAGGCTTGGCTCGTGTTCGGCTCATTCGAAATTGCTCTTGTTCGAAATCGACTCATGTTCAAAATTGGCTCGTGAACATTGTGTTCGTGTTTGACACAATTTAAATGTTCTTGTTCTTGTTTGGCTCGAAATTGACTCGTTAAAAATAATTGAAAAAAATAGATGTATAGTGTTGGATTCTAACATGCACCAACTCTGTGAAATAGAAGACGCAGAACCACATGATCATAAGAGCTATTATGATTTAAACTTAGATATAAATATATATATAATATATATCATATATTTATTATATAAATAATATATACAATTTCTTTATTTTGAGCTAAAATGAGTTGAACACGAGCAAACAACGGGTTGTTTCATGTTTGGCTCATTTAGTCGGACACAAGCTACTTAATGAGTCGTACTTGAACAACAGGCTTTTTTGACAACCTTATTTCAAGCCCTATGCTTGATAATGAGTAAAAGCACTTGCTTGATCTCTTATCTATAACTGAGCTGGCCTTCTTTGACTTCCCTCTCTCACTCTCCTTTTCACGCACAAGAAATGCGGTCTCCCTGCGCCCTCTCTTTATTCTTGCAAGATTCAACCGTTCCATTTTGCTTCGTCTCCCCAAACTCTACCTATTTGTTTTCTTAATGTCATGAACCAACAAGCAACGGTATCATTTATGGGTCCTTATATGTACAATGAAAGATGGTGTAATATTATTTGTCCTCAAACTATGATAAAATTGATGATTAGCCAGCCTGTCATTCATAGTAGCCTTTCGATTGCTGTCCCTTAATGTTGGTATGAGTGATTTTGCTAGATGTATAGTCTCCTCTCCATATCTTTGGCTCCTGTGGCTGCTTTTATCATTGCCCAGGACTTGGGAAAGTCTTGCCTTGCTGGGGCTTCTCTTCAACATTAATATGGTTGTTAGCTATTTTTAGCAATTCTGCCAATGTTTTGGCTATTGCAGGCCGAGATTGTACCTAAATGCGCTTTCCTGCAATCCTTGGTGAGAGTAACTTGGGTAATTGCAACTTCCATTTTTTTCACATTTATCCTGTCTGCACTGTGTTGGACACGCTATTTTTTCACAAAGTTTGCTATGATGCGGGACGTTGAGGCTACCGCGAGATGCAAAGTCGGGCGAGGAAGCTGACGCGAGAGTTGAGGCGAATTTGCATCAGGGCTTGAAGCAATAGAGAGATTCTGTGATTGCGGGACTTCATGATTACGGGGTCCGTCTAGAACGGGATTCCTGTCCCGATAGGGATTTCCTGCCTTTTCTTTTCTGTAACAGATCTTATGAACTCTTATTTACTTTTATTTTCTTCTAATTAGGTTGTAGCTTAAATATTAGTATAAATATCTTGTGTAAAACCTGATTAAGTGGTCTTTTTTTCATTGGAGTTGTGTGAAGGCTTTTGTTCCCTTTGTGGTTTCCGGATGGGATGACTCTGTATCCAAGGAGCTGGGTGGTGGCAACTATATCTTTCCGTTGTTGGTGGTGACATCCTGGTGGTGGCAACTATATCTTTCCGTTGTTGGTGGTGAATCCTGATTCTCCTTATTCTCCTTCCTTTGTCAATCTTTCAGCTGGTAACTTTTGTATCCCTATCGGTTGCGAGAATTGGAAACCCTTGCATCATTATTTGATTAGTTCATCTCGTCTTTGTTCATGCTGTCTTTTTGTTCTATTCAAGGTTCTTTCTCGGTTGTTCTTTTTGAATCTTCTCTAACCCCACCTTATACCCGAGTTAACCTAAACCAGAATAGGAAAAACAAATATTAAACAATTAGAGGTTACAAAGAAACACACTTGGAAGGGAAATTACTACAAAACATGACACATACTCACACTAGGGCTTGATTCAAAAGTGGTGGATGTTAGCTAGTTGATCAGGGAGGGTGGTTGGAAGCTGAAATAAGTTGTGGGTTGCTGAGATATCAAAAGGAGGAGCTAGAATTGTGTTGGCGGTGAAGCTAAGGGCTGAGAAAGGCTGGGACAGCGAGGGGCAGCGAAGAGGAGGGAGGGGATGGCAATGGCGGCGGCTTGAAAGGTTGCGTAGGAGTTGGGTAAGGATAAATTACCCCTCGTAAACGAGCTATAGCCAGAGCACCACTCAATCCCTTGGAAGGAGATCGACACTTCAGTCGAGCCACAATCAAAGCCCTTTCTCGCTTTTGGATACAGCTCTAGAAGGGGAAAACTTGAATGCTGGTGGCTATCCTGGCAAAAAATACCATAAAACTGAAAAGCTAGACACAAGAATAAAAATTATAAGATCTAGGTAATTAGGATTGGGCCCACTATTGAAAGGAGGTACTAAATTCCACATAAAGAAGGTCGGTCGGCCCTCAATTCTCTGTTCTGACCGGTCCTAGGTCGCAAGGAGCTTTCCGTGTCCGGTCCAGTTCGCGTGATTGTAGTCGTGGTTGCGGCTTTGTAGCATGGATCACGGGACTGTAGCAATGATCGCAGAAAGCCTCTTATGGGGAGCTCCTGCGTCACCACCCCCTCCGATATCATGCTACCTACATGGCATTAATAGGTGTTATTTATTGTTTCATCTTTCCCTGTTTGAAGGTTAGTTTGGTTGGTTGAGTCTGCTCAAATGCCTTTATAGTTTGAATGTGATAATAAAGAAACCTCCTCAGACTATTTTCTTTTCTTTTGAAGTTGACACACGTTATGAATAAAAAATTCATTTAATTTATTAGCTTGCGAGTTTGTCAGTACATAATGAGTTAATGGATCTTATTTGTGCATGTGTATTCTGTATCTGTCTAATGCATTTCTATTTCTTGTGTAGGATATGACGAGGTTAGATGAAATTGAACAAATACTTTCAAAGCGCCTGCCAAATATTCACCATGTGAATGACTCTGTGAAGGTACAAAGGTTTGTCAATTTATATTTCTTGGAAGCCAAGGAGGGTAATTGAGAATTAAGGAATGAATGAACCCTTAATTCTAGCCTCTTAAAATGAGAGTATAGATTATCCTCTACATGGTTGCTTCTTAGAACTAGTGAATTAGTTGTAAAGGGCATATCACATATGCGTTTGCACCTGCATACTACACAACTTTATTTTTAAATTATTATATTGCATATTGATGTGGCGATTTATAGTTTTAATATAAGGATGATTAAAATTCCCTATGCTTATGTCATCTTTTGAAGCTCACACTGAGCAGAGTTGTTTTCTCTCTTTTTTTCTAGTTATTTGAAATTGTTCTGGGTTGTTGACGATGTTGCAACTTCATTATAGCCTCCTGAGTAGGGATTAAGAATATAATGTGAGATATAAAAAAGAAAAATGATTTTTGCGATTGTTAGAGAATTGACTAATACTTAGTTTTGTATCGAGCTGAGGAATTTGTTTTCTTTCTTCCCAATATATGAAATATTCTGATGACTTCTCAGGCTTTTAGATGCTGAGAAGCAGATCAACTAAGCAATTTCTAATTAATCTGTGTTATAATGCAAATGGAGATGACAATTGGAAAGTATCTAAATTGTAAATTTGCATTGAACTAGTGCCATTCATATAAACAAGAAAATGATAGTAGACAGTCAGAACAGTTAAGTTGAGGAGATAACAGAAAGATGCTTTACATGGTGCTCCGTAGGTGTTGTTATAGGCACTTAGGCTAGAGAAGCGCTCCCCGGAAAAGATCAAGCATATCTTTGGCTGCTAAAGGGGATGCTTCCGTTTTGCAATTTCTTACTTTTGGATTCTGGTTGGATATTCTTTCTTTTGTTTGTATAAATTTTGATATGATTATTCTCCTTGAGTTTGCTTCTTCCCCATTTTTATGTAGTAATCACCCTGTCTTCTCAGTTCATGCACATGAAAAATTATTGATTCAGAAAATTTCTCACTGTTTGATCTTAACTTTTGGTTGGGGCAAAGTTAACATTGGATCAAGAGGAGGGATATTGGTGAATTGTTGCATTATTTAAGATAGCGTGAATTGGTGCACTAAAACTTTGAATTTATCTCAATTTCAAGAGAGCGAATTTTCTATTGCCAGGAGTGCATACCCGAATGGTTGAGGTGGTGTGGGGAGGGGGGGGTAGAAAAAGGCAAAATGGGAGAGTAAATTAAACCGACTCAAGCATTAAGAGTGGTGAGAAGAGATATGCAAAGACCACGTGAGTTTGAGAGAGCAAAAGGTCAAGATTTAAAACACACAGTTTTAGTGATAGAGTTTTTAATTGCATTTAGGCTTTAGGGTCCTTCCATGATTAAATTTTATTTTTAGACTTATTTTTCTTTTCTTTCTTTATAGTGGTAGCTTTATAATTAGGAATGTGTAAGTGTTATTTAGGGAGTTAGAGAAAAATCAATTTTTGGAAAGATAGATTTTGGTTTTTTTTAGAGTTAGGGAAGTTCTCTATTTTGGAAGATGGTGGGCAGTACATTGTGGTGGAGCCATAATCGATTGTCCATGCTTCTATAACTTACCCACAACAACTTTGAGTATTGCCAATACAATTCCAACGACCGTCCAACATGTTCTTGCAGTAGGTTTATCAGCAACAATAGCAGGTCTATCTACAATAGGCGTGAATGTTTGTGGATTATCATTAATAATGAAAGCATTCAAAGCATTAAACTTGCCGTGCAAATTTGATGCCCCATCAAATTTTAGATTACATATTCTATGTAATCTCTATGAATATTTGATAAGTATAATTTCAAGAGCTACCTTTACTGCAATTACACTGTGGAGGAAGCATGTTTAATACCAATAAATCTATCAATAATTTGCTCTTTTTATCAACATATTTTATTTTGACAGCTAAGTGTTCCTTATTGGTCACATCATGAGATTCATCTATAAGAATGGAGGAGTCACCAATATCATTCATATATAAAGCAAGGGAGTTGGCTGTCGTTTTCATCGATGGCGTTGTGAGAGAAGCATAGAAGGAGGGATTGTAAGGAGATTGGGAGTGCGTGAAGAGAGTGACTAGGCAAGGGATTTTAAGGATAGTGGGAGTGCGTGAAGAGAGTGACTGGGCATGGGAGAGTGCAAAGGTATGTGCTTGTGGATTAAGACGGGACATGCGGAAGGGAGTCTGGAGGCAAGGTTTTTTTTTCCTTTTTTTCTGGAAATAAATCAAATTTGGGGTTGGGGGTTCAAAATTACCAAAAACTTCTCTAATTATAGGGATATTTTTTTAATGGTGTGCAATTTCCGCCTAGTGCAGGTCCACCCCGTTACGGATGAAATGTATCATGGTTGATTGAGAGAAGATATGGATTGTTAACAAACATACTTCTCGTCTTAATATTTGTGATGCAGGAGTAGATTGAAATTTACAATAATAATGCTTCGATTTAATACATTTATTGAAGACAGCAAATTGTATTGGAAAAAAAGCTGTTTTTGAAAACATAATTCCATTAATAGAAAAAATATATGTATCATGAAAACATAATCTCCTTAACTAGAAAAAGAAATTTAAAATAAAGCATTTATTCTTCATCATTATTCTCTTACCAAATATATGAGGTTAGTTTGATTGTAAACCAACTTTGTTGGGTACTTTATTTGGTTTTACTTTTGGATAATGCAAGCTTTTTACTTTATTTGGTTTTACTTTTGGATAATGCAAGCTATATTAGGAAACTTTATTAGCTACATTATATCTGCGAACAGATTTTTATGAAATGGTTCATGCAAACTTTATTAGGAAACTTGATATCAGGTAACCTACGTAGAGATCTAATTATAAGATCTTTTCTATATTGGAGATATTTATAAACTATAAATGCGGGAGTATATATAAATATGTAAAATATGTTGTCCGATAAAAGGAGTAAGAGAAAGAGTGTTGTTTTCCTTCACATGGTGTCAGAGCCTTGTCGAAGCATACTTGTTTGCATCATTCATCATTGGCGTTAGCCTCTAGGAATCCTTCGTCTTTGGTTTCATTCTGGTCGTCTACATCGCTATACTTTGATGTTGTTTATATTGTTCATTGTCGATGACGTTTTGACTTCATCTTCATCATGTCATCTTTTAACACCTAATTTTGAGAAATTAGGTAAAATTTTGGCAATTGTAAGACAAATTATGCATCTCTCAAAATTCAATTGAATCAATTTTATAAAATTTGACATGTACGATCGATCAATTTGATATATAGCATCACACATGCATTTTAAACGTATGAGAAAGTGTAAAATTATGAAATAAAAGTTTAATTGACCTTCATTAAATTCCTATTTTCTCGTTCACTGTTCCCACCAGGCCTATTCATGCGACATGCAACTGTGGGATGGATCGAACGGCTGAGAGTTAACGGGAAGATGTTAATGTTGCATTACTTTTTTATTTATCCTCTCCCTTACTTCCATTCCAAGCACCGGAAGCTTCCTCCGCCCCGTTCTTGT
>NW_018164560.1:1098397-1111957 GCF_001263595.1 Phalaenopsis equestris | reverse complement strand
GGGGGGGGGGGGGGGGGTCGATGTGTCTGGGATCCCAAACTTTTTGTGGGGAGTTCCAGGAAGAAATTTGTAAGTAGAAATCTTACTTTCGTGATATTTGAGATATGCATTTCCTTACGTTTTTATTTTGACATTTGCCCCAATTGATGCACTTTTTCATTTTCTATCGCTGCTGCGGGAGATGAGCTTGTGGTGGAGACCATGAACCTGGTTTGTGGACTTCTTAATGGGCAATAAGCAGGAAATCAACTAACGGGAAGGTAGGAAGGACTGGGAAAGTATTGAGAAAATAAGATTTATGCAGGGAGGCTCGTTTGCAGTAAGTTTTGGCAAATGAAATATGTTCAGAGTTAAGATCTACACAAGAATTTCATGAATTTCTAAGAAAATCATGATTTAAGGTGGTTTACACCGGCGGTGAGTTTGAGGCGAGAGTGAGGAAACTCGTCATAGGGTTGCTCCGTCAATTCAGGTGAAATAATTTTATGTCAACTTAAAAAAATAAATCTTTGTAGGTTTTCATGTGATTATGTGTTTAACATTATTGCATCTAGAAACTTTTTCATATTTTGGATGAATACCTGTATAAACTGCATGAATGCAAACTTGAATTGTCACTTATAATACCTATGATTTTATTATGTTATGAACATGATGAATATTCTTATAAAATCCTTGCTTGCAAATATTAATCTACCATGATTCATGCATATGATATATGAAATATCTATGATGAATGTTGCATGAATTGTTATTTAAAAAATATCACAAGTGTTGTTATAGGTAGGTCATTATATGAATACATGCAAGTAAGGATGTATGTAACAATATCATTATTGACTTCTAGTATTCAGATGTAAATGAAACTCTGAGACTAGTTGGGATCAAACGTGGACGAAATGTGGGGAATTTGTTGATACCAGAGAGGTTATTGATAATTATTATGTTGGGATGACTCAACTTTTATCAATAGCTAATCTAGTCTTCGGACTGGTGATGATCTATGATATGACATGGCAGAAATAGTTGAGACCTATATAATTACAAGTGATATTTCTATGATTAGATTGATGAATCTTATAAATATTTTTATTATACAAGAATGTTTAAGATACATATTTTATACAACCATCATGATCATCTGCATTACATGTTTTTTTTACATATTTTATTCAATTATAGCATGTTGTGATGTGTTCTAGACATGATATAAATTAAATATGGGCATGCACGTCAATTTTTCATCTATTGAATCTTATTTTAGCATTAATTATTTTGTTGAGTTTATTGTAGCTCACTCAACGTTATTGACTTTTAGAAAGGCGTAATGAGCACCAGGGCGAGTAGCCAGGTGTGACTTTTGGGTCTGTACTTTTATTATTTTTGGATTTAACAGTTATATATATTAAAAAAAGGCCCAAGGGCAATTATATTAAAGAGAAAAGGGGTACATATAGGTTGTATGAGTGGGCCCAAATAGGCACCCAACCCACACGGTTCAACACACACAAAAAAGAAAAATAAAAACAAAAAAATAGATGGTACATATAAGATCAATCGGGACGACCAAATTTAGTTTTAGCTCTACTTCTAGTTCTCGGAAGGGAACCAATTAACAAATTCGTGAGGTGTGTACTATTGCCCGAAGTAACCAAATTATCATCTATTAGATTCCTTAGCCCAAGTAGATCTCCATTCTTCTTCTTCCTGGAAGTGTAGACCTGTCTTTCCTCATCTGAATATTACTTCTTCCTGGAAGTGTAGACCTGTCATTCCTCATCTGAATATTGGCTCATTCGTATGAGGTGGTAGTGTTGTAGTAAAAAGATTGCCAACAGTTGTACCCACAATAAATTCTAGTGTATGTGAGGTATGAGTTGTCGCCTCTACCCCTGATATTTCTTGAAGATGGAGAGCTGTAATGTTCTTTTGATTAGCAGTCTTTGTAGGTAGGGATTCTTCAGTACTGTTTTCAATAGGGTTTGAAAGTGTAGGTTGGTCAGCAAAGCCATCCAATTTCATATCTATCGCAGATACAATATTTTCAGGGGGGGTCCGCAGAGGCAATTAAGTCGGACACCAAATCTTGTTTTGTGGTAATTTTCTCTCCAGGTGGAGCAAATATGTCCAGAGCAGTGGGGTTAGATTCATCCTTATTCACTTGATCTTTAAATTTCAAATTAGAATGAAGTTTATGCTATTTATCAAGGGTATGCCTAAAAATCTTAAAATGAGAACAATTAGTAGGTTTATACTCCATGACGATTTATTGATAATATCTATTATGAGTTGTGCCCAACCAGCCTTCAGTAACATCAGGTAAAGTTATATCTTGTTCCCTAAGTATTCTGGTTACAAAAAGTCTGGTTAGGTTGAAAATGAGTAGATCTAGCTTCACAGGGTCCCCAAGTATAACCCCAATAGAATAAAAAATCTGATGATAAAAAAAAGTGCAGCTTGAGACCAAGTAGACTAAATCATACCAGTACAGTGGGAGATTCATGATTGGGGTCAAAATTAGGATACCACTTGAGTAACTTCATTGATTTGTCTGTAATCTTAAGATATTTTTTGGAGAAAATTCGAGTGTAGTCTTCAGCCACTGTTAATTGAATTAACACATGTCTCTTATCCATGAGCCCACTTTTCACTTTCCTGCTAGTTTGAGATCGTAGAGGGTTGAAATTTCTAACTCACAAAAAAAGTATTGAACCAAGTAGACTAAATCATACCGGTACAGTGGGAGATTCATGATTGGGGTCAAAATCAAGAGACCACTTGAGTAACTTCATTGATTTGCCTGCGATATTAAGATATTTCTTAAGATATTTTTTGGAGAAAATTCGAGTGTAGTCTTCAGCCACTGTTAATTGAATTAACACATGTCTCCTATCCATGAGCCCACTTTCCACTTTTCTGCTAGTTTGAGATCATAGAGGGTTGAAATTTCTAACTCACAAAAAAAATATTGTTTTTTCACTTTTTCTACTTACATTCTTAATAAAGGGGCAGTCACTTGTACCATCACGATACTCCTTATAGCTTGAGGAGAAGACAACCGCTGACACCACCTGAGGATTACTCACCACGTGGGTCAGGTTCAACCGCAGAAGAATGGAGCTCTATTAGTGCAGGTAAAAGCCCTGCCAAGTCGAGCAGAGTGCAAAAAAATGAGCTGAAGACGTCAGGGAGAACCCGCAGAAGCCGACCGTGGAACAGGCGCATCTCGAAGAGGAACAACCGGGCAGATAAAGGAGAGACGACGTGCGAAAGCGTAAGCGCAGAAGACACGAAATGTCGAACTGCAGAGACAACAGAACAGAGGAGCCGAAGCCCTCATCGTCGGGCGGGACGAGACGATGGTGCGAATGTGTCAGGGGAGAGGCGACATGCGAAACAGCTGAAGGAGAATCCCTTCGTCGTCGAGTACGAGAAGACCTTCATCGTCGAGCACATGGATTGAAAGTCGAACAATTCAACGTAGGGAATCGCAATCGGGCGAAACCCTAGCAGAGTTGCCCGCCACCGACGCCACACACACACACACACACACACATATGAACATGAATGATTTATGAAATAAAATCTATCATGCATGTTTATCGTGATTTAGTTAGATTTGTGTATTACCCATTGTATTCTGATTTTACAAGTTATGACTAGTGTTGGTGAGAAATTAGTCTGACTAGATTCGACACCTCTGTTGCTCCGTAGTTGATCCTTAGGGAGGGGAGGGGTAGTTGAGGTGTGACAAAATTGCATCTGACGCCATCTGTGCCTTTGTCTATTTCAGTTTGCTTATGTCGATTTCCTCAGTTGTTGCATTTGGTTGCTTTGTTTAACTTCTTTGGCTTCGATTAATTATTTTCTTTATTCGACGATAGTTGAATTGTTGGTTGTCATGTTATTTTTCTCTTAGTGCTTTGGTCACTCCTTCGACTCATCCTTCAGTACTAAATATCATTGATCATGGTTGGTGAACAGAAACATCTTGTGATGGATTTAGTTTCATTTGTGGCTAAAATTATCGTTGAAAAGTTAAATGCCATCAATTTTATTGGAATAAGATTGTAAGACTCTATTTAAGAAATATTTCTCAAGAGAGTTACATCATTGATAATCCCCCAGCTTAGATTGAGTTCAATTATTTTGAGTGAATGAGAGTAGATGCCCAGCTTTTGATACAAATCTGGAACTCTATTGAACCTGATCAATATGTTTATATTACTTATTGTGATTGTGTTAAAAATGTGATGGAGGAATTGATGTTTGTGTTTTCTGGGAGAAAAAAATATTTCTCAAATCTTTGATGTACGCAAGGCGTTCTATCGAGTTAAACAACATAATCAGTCACTTTAACATGTATCACATGAACTTTAAACGTGTGTATGAAGACTTGAATGCACTAATTCCCTTTAGTACCGATGTCCAGTTCCAGTAGACTCAATGAGAACAAATGACTATTACGAGTTTGTTAGCTGGCCTCAACTCCTAGTATGAAGGTGTCAGTTCACAGATCTTATTTGGCCATGAAATTACTACTTAAGGGAAGCCTATGCTCGAGTGTTGCGTATTATTCTGATTTCTCAAGCCACGTCCATGTAACAATCTAGTGCTCTTGCTAGTCATAGGCATTAGTAAAACTCAGTCTCAGGATAATTACAAGTGAAATTCTAAATTTTAGAAATCAAGTGTCAAGATAGTTTTCTAATATAGTCATGAATTTGATCATACGAAAGAGAACCGTCAAAAATTACTCAAAAGAAACAAAAGGTTTCTAAATCACAGTCTGCTCATACGATCACTACTATTGAGGCCTCTCAAAACCAGGCTATCTTAATCTCTGCATATGAATATGCTAAGCTCTTCCAATTTCAGTAAGCATTGAATAAATCCCCTTCTATTACTGCCCTTGTTGAGTTAGTTAACAATGATACTAGTCTTATTTCCTCTTCCACACAATGGGTCATTAATTATGGTACCACAAATCACATGATGGATAATCCAAAATTCTTTTTCCATCTTTCATAAACAACTTTCTTTTGCCTCCTTAGCAGATGGATCTACATCTAATATTATTGGTTATGAGACCATTAATGTTACATCTACACTACCATTAACATCTATCCTGAGTTCACTTCAATTTTTTTAAATTGTCTTTGTTACCAAGATTACATTTGCTCTTAAATGTTGTATTTTATTCTTCTTTGACTATTGTAGTTGGTTCATTCTGATGTATGGGGCCCTTATCCTATTTTATTTATTAGATTTCAATATTTTGTCACTTATGTGGATGATTTTTCTCATATTACTTGGTTTTGCTTTATGTAATCTCATTCTGAGTTACTGTCACATTTTCAATTTTCAATTCTTTTGTGCGAAATTAAAACTCAATTCAATATTTCTGTTAAGATTTTAAGAAGTGGCAATGTCAAAGAATATTTCTATGCACCTTTTCAAACCTGCATGACACAAAATTGGATGATTTACCAGTCATCCTTTAACGATACATGATTATAAAATAAAGTAGTTGAAAAGAAAAATAGACATCTTCTTGAGACAGCTATAGCTCTTTTGTTTCAAACAAATGTACACAAATAGTTATGGGTGATGTAATTTTTATTGCATATTTTTTTAATCAATAGAATGCATTCTACTGTTGTACAGATCTAAACACCCTCCCAAATATTATTTCCTACGAACTCTCTTTTTCCTATTGAAACACTAATATTTGAGTATACTTGTTTTGTTCATGATATTCGTCTGTAGATCTCTAAACTAGACCCTAATTCATTAATGTTGTGTCATTCTAGGATACTCTCATTACTAAAAAGCGTATCAATATTTTTTCTCTCTTAAATATGTACATGATTTCTGCTGATATCACCTTTCATGAACAAACCACATTCTTTGGTAACTCAGTGTTACCAAAATTTTTGTAATATTTTGATGATTTTTTAATGTATCACATCATTAGTTTAAATCTTGCTCCGGGTCTACTTCCACCACCAGTGCCTCAGCCCAGATCACAGATCACTAATGTTTACTCTAGAAGACCTCTCTCTCATAACTAATTCGTCAGTAGATCCTCCTCCCTGTGAACTTGATTCACTCATTTCTCTTCGAAGAGGATAACGTCAATGCGCTTATCCCATTTTTTGTTGTTAACTGTAACAAGTTATCTTCTACTTCTTGCATGTTTATTGCTTCACTTGACTCTATTGAGGTTTCAAGATATGTTCAACAAACTCTATCCCATTCTGGGTGATAGGTAATGATGTTTGAAGAATGAATGCTTTAACTGAAAATGAAACATAGAAACTAGATGAATTATCTTCTGGCAAGAATGCTATTGGTTGTAAATGAGCCTTTGCAGTTAAGTTTCATTCTGATGGATATATAGCTCGTCTTAAAGCTCAGTTGGCAGCTAAGGGCTATGCTCAAACTTATTAGATCGACTACTTGGACACATTCTCTCCAATAGCTAAGTTAACTTCAGTTCACCTATTTTTGACGTTGGTTGAAATGAGTAATTGGCCCCTACACCAGCTTGATGTGAAGAATGCATTTCTTTTTGGTGATCTTTTAGAGGAGATATACATAGAGAAACCTCCTTTGTTTGTTGCTTAGAGGGAGTTTGGGACTGTATGCCGTCTTGGGAAGTCATTATATGGATTGAACCAAAGCCCTTAGGTATGGTGTGGAAAATTCAACCAAATAGTAGAAGAGTTTAGGATGCAAAAAAGTAAAAGTGATCACACTATATTGTACAAACAATCGGCTTCGGGAATCATTCTATGTGTGGTCTATGTTGATTACATTATTATTACTGGAAGTGATGTATATGAAATCCTATCATTGGCATCATTTCTTCAAAATTAGTTCAACACTAAAGATATGCTCTTTGAAGTACTTCTTGGGGATTGATGTATCAAGGAGCAAGAAGGGCATTTGTTTATCTCAACAGAAGTATGCTTTGAATTTGTTAACATAAATTGAAAAGTTAGTGGTCAAACTATGTAGTACTTCGATGCTTCCTAATCAACAACTTGTTAAAGATAAATAGCCTTTTAATTATCCTGAACGATATTGTAAGCTAGTGGAAAAATAAAACTTCCTTACAATGACTCGTCTTGACATTGCTTATTTAGCAACACTGCGAGTCAATTTATGTTTTCCCCTATAGTTCATCATTGGTCGGTTTTGGAACAAATACATGTACCTTAAAGGGGCTCGTGGATGATGTTTTTCTCTGATATAGAGTGGGCAAGTTCCAAGATTGATCGAAAATCCATTACTGGATATTGTGTCTTTGTTGGTGGTAATTTGGTCTCTTGGAAGGGTAAGAAACAGAATGTAGCGCTATGATTCAGTGCAGAATCTGAGTATTGAGCGATGACACAAGCTTCAAGTGAATTGATGTGGGTCTCCCATCTCTTGACCGTAATTGCATTTAAGATAATTGTTCCAACAAAGTTGTGGTGTTTACTAGGCCGCAATTAATATTTCTTCAAACCTTATCTTCCATGAGCGAACTAAGCACATTGAAACAAATTGTCATTTTGTTTGGGAAATGTTTCAACAAAATTTGATTCTACTGTTCATGTAAAGATTGGGGAGCAACTAGGGGGTATCTTCACGAATACCCTTAATGGAGCTTGGGTTGCTTATATTTGTAACAAGCTGGACATGATAAATATCTATGCTCTAGCTTGACTTGAGTGTTATGGAAAGAAATAAATCCAAACTTTATATGTTAGGAAGTGTATATATTAGGGAGCTTGATATTAGACAACAAATTTAGAGGAGATCTAATTGCATAATCTTTTCTATTTTAGGGATATTTTATAAACATGGGAGTGTATATAAATGTGTAACGTGTGTTTTTTTATTCAAGCAATAAGAGAAGGAGCACTATTTTCCTTCACAGTTTTTATACTTTTATTGAAGATAAAGAAAACTGTATTGATTAAAAAAAAAAAAAAACTGTATTCGGAAAATATAATTCCATTAATAGAAGATCTGTATTCTGAAAACATAATCTCCATGACTAAAAAAAGAAATTTAAAATAAAGCGTTTCATCTTCATCATTATTTTCTTACCAACTATATGAGGTTGGTTTGATTGTCGACCAAATTTGTTGGGTACTTTATTTGGTGTACTTTTGGTTCATGCAAGCTTTTCATTATATCTGCAAACAGATATTTTACTAAATGGTGAATCAGTTTGAGAAATGCAAATGATTTAGTTTATCATCATATATATGCATTGATTGAAATGCAATGATATCATATTAAGGAAAGTTGGTGTAACAGGTTGAATGGTTATGATGTAATTCTAGGTAAGCATTGAATAACATGGTAAAGTAAAAAAAAAAATCATGATGATCTTGGAGTCTAGAGTTCACTGCAAACGTGAAACTCCTTTTTTTCCTCTAATGACAATTTTGTATATATGATGATTATTATTTATTTGTTTTTATTTTTTTTGTTTTTTTTAATCTGCAGGTGATATCATATATTCGAGGGCCACTTCTCTTTATATTTAATTTTCATTCCGAAATGTCTTATGAGCTTTATAATATTGGGGTTGAGGAGGCTGGAGAGTACCAAGTAAGAAACAAAGCATTTTTTGGGAACTTTGCTCTCTCCTGTTTTGAATAAGTTTGTTCGCTGTTACAACTTTTCATTCCATCAATTCTTTTAAGCATGTCTTTTCTTCTTTGAAGTTTCAAATGAAGACCTGGATGCGCTAAGCTGTTTAATTTTTCTTTGTTTAATAGTTCCACAGAATATTATTAACTAGTTGTCTACACTGTTTGTACTTCAAAATTTTGCAGCAATTAATTAGTTCTAAAGGGGTTTTCGATGAAACCTTAAAAGAGAGTGCACTGAGTCTCTCGCAAGGTTTAATGCTTTTCAAAGAGATTTTTTAGAGATGGAATCCTTATCCATGCAAATGAGTCTGCCCATTTTGGATATGAGCTCAAAAGAAGACCAATTCTATAAACAAGATGGTGAACCAGGAAAAGAAAATAGGCGGTTACAACCAAACACGCTTGAAAAGGGAAATTACAACAAACATGACACAACTCCTTTGAAGGCTGATCCCGGGTGGTGGTTTTGACTGTTAGGGGGTTTGGATAGGTGGCAGCAAGGCAGGGAAGGGGTTTTTGGGCTGTGAATGAGGCAAGGGAAGGCGGCAGTTTGTCGTTTGGGGGCGTAAACAGCGAGGGAGAAGAGGTATAGGGAGGCGGCAGCAATGTGGAAGAGCTGTAAGGCTGGCGGCTGTAAGCTAGAAGGGCTAGAGGGCTGGGTAGGCGGCTGGGAAAGGCGGCATGGAGGCATGGGGGCTGCAGAAGACAACAAGGAGGTGCAGAGGGAGGACTAGATGGGAGGCGGCTGAGATGAGGTGGATTTTCAACGGTGGCAGCGGAGCCAAACTGTAGAAAACAGTCTAGATGGGCTGTGCGGCTGCTGCAGCAGGAAGGACGGTGGTAGCGGAGAGAAAGTTGTGGGGGAGGGAAAAGTTGAGAATAAATACCACCTAGGTAGCAAGATACAAGCAGGAGCACAACTCGGCCCTTCAAGAAGAATCACCACCTTGGAACGAGATACAGCTGGAGGACTACCCTCCCAGGAAAAACGGGGACCTAGATGGCTGTTCTGACATAACCATAAGCAAAACTAACCCTAAAACATTCAAAAAAATAAATATATAGTAATATGATAGGAGTAGCAAGATACAAGCCGGAGCACAACTCGGCCCTTCAAGAAGAATCACCACCTTGGAACGAGATACAGCTGGAGGACTACCCTCCCAGGAAAAACGGGGACCTAGATGGCTGTTCTGACATAACCATAAGCAAAACTAACCCTAAAACATTCAAAAAAATAAATATATAGTAATATGATAGGAGTGGTCCGAGTGGACCGGCCAACTCAACAGACACGAGAATACCTAAATCGGTTCGGTCCAGGCTTGAGCTGGCTCACACTTCTACTGCAAAAATATCCACATGGGAAGCATCATCCCTCGTCAATATATAGATATATTTGTTTTATGAAAGTGGGAAGTATTCTAATGACATTGAAGAGCTTCAGAATGGTTGCATTTTTTTATTTTGTTGTTGTGGATAAAGAAATTTATATTCCTTGATAACTTAAAGAAATGGCATATGATTGAGACATCATCATTATTAAGAGCAAAAGAACAGGATTTTGAAATGTAACACAACTTATTATCTCTATGGCAAATGATGCTATTTCTACATACTCTTGCGAGGTTAAATTTTCCTAAATGTTTAAATTAAAAGAGGGTAAAAATACTTACCTAATGATTTGTTGGAGGATAGTGAGGTACTTGTAAAGGATCTATCCCCCTTTCAACGAAACGATAATGTAGAAATGCCATCTTTGCACAACGCTTGTACAGCTGGTTAAAGCCATTTGCTTTTTGCTTAGTGATCTTGTACGATCTTGTACGTTTTTTTTTTTTTTGTAATTCATTTGATATGTTATATTTAAGTGAATTAAAATTCTACTTCATGTATGAAGTACTGCGCCTTACCTTCTTCTACTCATGATCTCTTTTTTATTTCTTATTTCCATCTCATAAATTTTCTTTTCACTTTTGTCTTATTTATCAGCTGTGATTGTGAGGTTGGATTTATCGCTATGCATGAATTCTCTTATGTCTGTTATCCCATCATGATATCATCTCCTTTAGTGGATCTTCTTTGAATTAATTACCTATTTCATTTGGTCATGTTACTGAGATGCTCTTTTTTTCATCAATAAAGTTAATATAATGATTACAAAAGAGTTTTGCACTAGCTAATCATTTCATGCCACTTTAACTATGCTAGAGAAGGTGCGTTCACTTTTTAAAAGTTAAAACAGTGATATTTTTGACGTGATATGAAAGGCTTGAGTGGTATAAATATAAAAAAAATTACATTTTTTTTTTGTTAGATATGTAAATGCATAGGAATTGGGCGGTATGTATGCAAATACTCCATTTTATTTAATAATATTTTACCATTTCTTGGTGTTCCACCCTTTTCATTGAATGATAATAAGCCTTGTTTTGTTTTAAAAATTTTTCCATAAATTTTTTTTTTTAGGTAAGTGCCCTTTCCCTGCTCTTCATAAGAACAGATTGTGTCATTTGCATGGCCTGTGATTTTTTTTCGGTCTTAATGAAGCATTTTGTTGCAGATAATATTGAACACAGATGAAACTATATACGGTGGTCTGGGAGTGCTGAGGAGGGATCAGTATCTGCTAAGGACCATTAGCAAAAGGTGTCGCATGAATTGTCATTTTTCCCCCTTCTAATTTTATCTTCTTTCTCTGTAAATTAAACCAATGAAGAAATTTTATGTCCGAATATGCAGACTCCTAACATTGATTAGCATAGATTTAGAATTATTGGACTTGCTTTAAGATTATGTGTAATACAACTTATGATTGGGGCATCCATATACCTAACACACACATCTTATGTATTTACATATCTGACACCTAAACTTTCATATTTACATACATAACACTCAATTCTTTGATATCACATCAAAAACACACTATTACTGAAATACAACTGAGTGTTATAAATGTAAATATGAAAGTTTTGGTGTTTGATATGTAAATATATAAGAATTGTGTGGCATGTATATAAATTTCTCTAAATTTAATAATTCTAAAATCATACAGATCAAATTTGATTACAATATCTGACTTTTTTTACCTTGATAAAGTCTGATTGTAGTTCTTGTTTTTTTTCTTTTCAGGAATGATGGTTATCGAAATAGCTTAGAGGTGACGTTGCCCAGCAGTAGTGCTCAGGTGTCGTGTCATCATGTCCAGCATTTGAGAAATTATTTCATACGGACACCGCATACATCTCTGCATGCGGTGTCCGATCCTGACCGTAGATCACGGTGATCTATGATTATTTCAGTTTTTTTAAAAAAAAATTTAGGTGGGGCCCACCGAAATACATATTGACCGTAAATCACCTGATTTACGGTTAGGATCGGAGACCGCAAGATGCGTGCGGTGCCCGATCCGTATAGAATAATTTTTCCCAGCATTTACCCTCTAGAAGAACTTGTATTATCCGAAATTTTTTGCCGGTTTCCTAATCTCCCAATTTATTGTATACTTGCAGGTCTACAAATTGACTCGCATTGCGAGAGTTTAAGGCTATTTATGGATTCAAGGAAGACTTTTGATTTGCATCCATGGCATTTCCTCTTTTTTTTCTCTAGTGTAAAAGAATGCTTGTTAGCTCAGTTTATTGTTTGGATGAAAATGGGTGAATTTTTAATTCATTTTTTAGGAGGATTTACATACATACCACTCAATTCTTATGTGTTTACATATCTAACACCTATCCTTCAAGTTTCACAATGCCACCTTATCATTGCTTGAAAAGGTTGTATTTTACTTTTGAAAGGTTAAAATTGTGGGTATTTTTGATGTGATATGAAAGATATGAGTGGCATAAATGTAAAAAGTGAAGTTTAGGTTTTAGACCTATAAGCACATGAGAATTGGGTGGTATGTATGTAAATACCCTTTTTTGTTATTTGTCAACAATTTTAATTGGAGTGTGTGAAACTAATTTGATAAATAAAAGAATATTGGGGATAGGCCATACATAAAATCTAAGTGCTATTAGGTGTTGGGTCTATTTATGTTTGGGCGAACATGCGCACCGGCATAAACATACATAAATGCAAACATATGAATCATGAAAGAATATTTACATATGTAGCATCGGATTGATTAGCTCTAGCCCACCATTGATTTTGTAATGGAAGGTCATATTACACTCGAGTTGGTCTTTTATTCGCGGGATTTGACTTAGTTGAAATAAATTATATATTCAAAAAATTGAAGAAGTGAGATTATAAATTTGAAAGCAATCGTTTGGTCTCTTATGATCGTGATTGAGGTTGTGGAAGGGGTAAGGTGGGCAATGGTGGTGATCAGGTGAAGTTGTATTGGTGATAATTTTTCGAGAGAGCGAGTCGTCGAATGATGATAGTCAGATGATTGTGTTTGAGCAATAATGGTCGAACAATGTCAATCAGACAATGATAGTTAGATGATGGCAAACGGGTGATGATAGTTGTTGGTAATGATTGTTAATATTAGACATTAAGCATAGTTTTAAAAAATCTTCAAATCTCAATTTCAAGTATAAATCATACTCAGCGCGAAATCCTATCTATAATATTGAAAAAAAAAATATTTTAATTATTTTGGCTAATTTTTCCAAAATATTTTGAGTTATTATTTAGATCGTTAATTTTAAAATTGGAAAATATTGAACCCGTTGTATTTTTTCTTGTTGAGATGCTCGATCTTTTATACTAGGGAATAATAATGCAACATTGACTTGTTGATTGCTTAACAACAAAATTGTATATTTACACCGCCCAAATAATTCATCACACAAAAATTATCACAAATTTGGCTTTTAAAAAAAGTCAAAAATATCTTTTTCATGCATAACCAAAATATTATATACATAAAAATTGAAGATTATGT
>NW_018164560.1:1097051-1098297 GCF_001263595.1 Phalaenopsis equestris | reverse complement strand
TTAAATTAAATTTAAATAATATTTTAATATAAATATTAATTTTTAAACCCTTGAAATCACATGATTACGTGATTAGGGCTGTCAAAACTACTATTTGTTTGTGAATGGCTTGTGTTCGGCTTGCTAAGCAAACAAGCCGAACACGTACACATTTTTTGATCTCGAAGTATAAATGATCTGAACGAGCTTAGCTTGGGCTCGCTCATGTTCGGCTTGTTTACACCTCTAATTAGTTGTGCCATATTTCTTACTTATATATTATTAAATGGTGATTTATGCAGTTGATTTAATTCAAAATGAGTTCTTATGATATTTAATTTTATTTAAATTTTACTTGCCCATTTATTGCTGCCATGAACTACTGAGAGAAAGAAGAAGAAGTGAAGAACACATTCCTTCAATCTTACAAGCAGAAGCGCAACACCATAAACCAAAACCTAAGAACAGCAGAACAAGCGTTCGCGTTCCATCGGCTACTTCCTCCATTATTCAACCCTAAACCCTAATCACACTCCCTCCCTCTTCCCCTCCACCTCTCATTCCACATCAATCGGCAGCAGATCCATCACCGAACCAGTCCCAATCCCTTTCGTGGTATCGTTCAGCATCCACCCCCTATAAGGATGGAACAGTATCTCCTCACTGCAGCTAAACTTAGGCTTCACAGGGCAGTCGATCGCCGCCGATCCGCCATTATCGACGCAGATATGCACCTCGAAAAGCTGAAACTTACCGAACGGCCCCCTGCTGCATCGGATCAGAGGCTCCGCGCCGATGCCTTCGGTAATGGCGCTCTTTATATCGGCGAGTCTGTAGAGATTGTAGTCGGGATGGATGCCATTTTTGACGAGATTGAAGGATATGTCGGCTTTCTGGAGGAGACGGAGGCCGGTTTCGAAGTAGCTGGTTTGGTTCAGGCCGGAGCAGACTCCATAGGTTTTCCACTTGGATCTCCAGCTGGATTTGCCATTGTTGCTAGGGCATTTGATGTTCGCCCAGTATGCCTCCAGATCGTCGCTCAAGCTTGAGATCTAGGTTTAGAAATCACACACATTTTAGAGCTTGGCTTGGACTCAGTCTATTAATGGGTTTTTATTTTTTTATTTTTTTATTTTTGGGCATTTACATATTTACCATGCAATTCCTATGTATTTACATATTTTAACATCAAATTTTCACTTTTTTTTTTAAGTGGACATCCAAATCTTTCATATTACATAAAAATTCAATTTTTTTTTTTAAAATA
>NW_018164560.1:1088629-1096517 GCF_001263595.1 Phalaenopsis equestris | reverse complement strand
TATATATATATATATATATAAAATTAGAGTTCTACCTGATTATAATCGAAATTTATATTCTGACACTTGGTGATGGAATCTCCATTAGAGCTGTAGGTTATGAGATCCCTAATGAGGAAATCCGCCGCCGGCTCCCCCGTCGTCGGAAGGCAGCATCCGCCATTCGTTTGCTGGCAGTAAGCTCCCGGCCACTGCAATTTCATGATCCTTCTTCATAAATACATAATTTCACATATATATTTTCATAATATTATATATATGGAAATAAATACCATGAGCACTAGAGAGAAGAAATCAAAGCTTTTGACTGAGAAGCAAGGAAGGCACACTGTTAGCATGATGGCTAGAAAGAGGGAGACAGATGCTAAGCGTAGCTTCATCTTTACTACAGCCTATATTTCTTATTCCACTAAAAATAATACAAATGCTCCATATTTATAGCCGGGGGGAATCCATATCACTCAATACTGGTATTTTTACATATTTTACATGTATTGAGCCTTGAAATTTACATGTTTGTCGCTCAAATTCTTAAAATTAAATTAAAAAAAATACTATCATGGCTAATTTTTGAAAAATAAAATACATTATTTCATGTATAGATTCATGACACCAAAAAATTATGTATGATACGTAGGAATTGTGTGGCATGTATCTAAAATTTTCTTCTTTATTGTTTTTAACCAATATGTTATTATTGGAGCCCATATTTGATACGCCGCCAGTAAATTTTCATCATCCGACATAAATCTGGAGACATGATATGGATCCGGAGATAATATTTTGAAAAAGAAACGTTTAGATCTTGATAAAAATTTATCCAGAGTTTCGATTTCAACAAACTTGTAGTCAAACTGACCGGCTCGATGATACAGACGTAATGATATAAAAAATAGTTCAATCTGAGACGAATCAAACTAAGATCAAGTCATTAAACCACTCTTACAGGATTTCCAGATACATCTGGAAGATTAAACAAGTTTATACTTGAACCGAATTCCTCGACAAGACAAATCCAACGAGCCTAAAATCACTCAATCCCGACATCGCTAAGGCACTAAAATGTTCATTAAACGCCGCTTGATCAAAGGAAGCTCTCTGGACCGTCCAATCAAAATGATTAATATTACTGATTAATATTACTGCATTAATTGCACCCATAACATTATAAATAAACCCCCACCCTTCACATGAAGGGAGAGAAGTCCAGAGAGTGAGTCTGAGGCATTGAGGAGAAACTGCAGCTCACCAAATATTACTGTATTAATTGCACCCGTAACATTATAAATAAACGGCCCCACCCTTCACATGAAGGGAGAGAAGTCCAGAGAGTGAGTCTGAGGCATTGAGGAGAAACTGCAGCTCACCATCATTGCCGATCATCATTGACCACTGCTAATTTTCACTGTCGACCACCGCCGACCGTCTATCTCATAACTTTTATATTATATATATCTATTTAAATATATATTTTTTTTTATTTTCTTGTTTTGATTAACTGCTATCAATAATGGACTCAAAATATAAAATATCATCACATGATTATTGCGAATCAAAATTGGGATATTCATAATGTTAAAGAATTACTAAAATATGTGGCGTGAATCCTTACACGAAAGGCTAAGAAATATAACACTAAGTTCTAGTACTTTCTAATAAATTATGAGCGTCCAATAATCCATGAATTTTTGCGGCAACCGAACGCAGCGAAATGGGGCCCAACTATCTTTTAAGTCCCGACACACTATCTTGCGAAGCAATTAGCGAAATTTTTATACATTCGTAGTCCAATAAAATCATTGTCATGTAACATTTTAGCATAATATAATATTTTCTCTTGTTATTCTGTATTATTGTGGTGGTATTCATATATTATTGTATTCTGAGAATATTCTTGTTGTTATAATAACACAATAACACATCAATATCACCACAATAACAACTGAATAAAGCGAAATAACACGGGAAGAATATTTTTCGGTGTTACTGGGCCGAATCACAAGAAAATAAGTTTTTTTTTTCCTGTCAGCTCCACGGGGAGGTGATTCATTGGACTCCGACGTACATCTAAGTCCGAACGTAATAATTTTTCCAAGCTTTAATTGTGTATCAATATATCAAACGCCAAAATTTTGATTTTTTTCATCTACAGGATGTTTCATCTTACAGAAATTAGAAATAATGATATATATATTTTTTAATTCCATGTAAAATATTTAAGTACTATAAATATAATGGTCTTATAATTATTTTCATGTACATTATAATTTAATGATTTTGATGGAGATTACTGAATAAAAATGGCCAAAATTTGAAAATGATCAAGATAATAATTTAAATGGGTAAGATGAGCCCAATGGAAAAGTTGTTTGGAGGAGCAAGAACTTGGAAATATTATATCATTTTAATTAAAAAAAATATTATTTATATTAAAGGTTGGATTAATTCACATTTTATAAAATGTGGGTTAGTCCCATGTTTTTTTGTCAAATTAAATTTTATAATATTACATTAAATAAATGTTATATTATTATATTAAAAGAATCAAAAGAAATATTATAACAAAATGCCCAAAAAATTTTAATATGTTAATATTTTTTCATTAATGGATATTCTTGGCCAAGAAGCTTGAAAAATATTATATACTTGATAATTATGATTGTAAAATTTATTAAAATCACAATTACTTTAGGGCTCGTTTAAGAATGCTTATTGGGAGCGACGGCGTTTTCAGCCCTTCCGTTTGAAAAATACATTCGCGTGATACGTTTTGCACCCGCTCTGTTCTCTTATCGTGATTCCCTTAAGGGAGCGTGATCTGGCCAAGAGCTCCGTTCCGCATATGCTTCTCGCTTTTAGGGTTATTTTTCCCGTGTTGCCCTTCCCGTATCTCTCATTTGCCTTCGCCCTTCCCCTCTCGCCATTTCTCTCTCGGCCTCGCCCGAAGCTTACGAGGCTGTGATCCGCGATATGAGGTATATTTTTTGACCTCATACTCTCACCCTACCCGATATCCCTCTCCTTCCTTCCCGCGAGGACGTATTTGATCCTCTCACAGTAATTTCTGTTCCTATGGTCGTTAGAAATGAAACGTTGGAATTTTTTGCTGCGGAATGTTTGATTTACTGTGAAATAGTTAGGATCCTTTTCCGTTGTTCAAAATTTTCATGCTTGGGAATTTTTACCATTTTTAATTTCACGTTGGAATGGTATGGATCAATATTCTGCTTTGAATGATGCTTTGAATGATGGGGAAATATTGAATGCAAGAAAGCTTGGGAAGATTTTCATTTCACTGGATCAGTTGAATGGAAAAATAGGGAATTTAACCTAACACTGTATATTTTGTTCTTTATAATGGTCCATTTACATGCAGAACACATTTTATATGCTCCGCTTTATTTTTAGACCTTGCATTATATAGCAGTCTGAATAATATTGGTGTCTTTATTTTTAGACCTTGCATTAGACATGTAGAAGCATTTTGGTGCCTATGTTCATTATAATTGGGCATTTACATGCCCAAGCATTCCTAATTTATGCCAGCTCTGTTGGATCTGTTGGATGGTTTGTTCTATTATTTTTATATGGTTGGATAAATCATGTGCTCAAGTATAACACAAAGTTGAAGATTGAGGAATGTTATAAAAAATATTCATGATCATTAGTCAATTATATACCTTCAGATGCAAACTAGTTACAATTGTTTAAACTATGGCAACATGCATGCACTAAATGATTTTAATGAGTTTAATGTTACAAATGAGAATGGTTATGGAACTGGGGAGCTGGAACATATGAGTGAAATGCAATGTTTATGTTGGAAAATTATTTTTTTTGCAATATTTTCTGTTATTTACTTATTCGAATCACATGTTGAATGAAGTGATGATTTGTGATTTCATTCTTGAGCTTTATTATTCTTATTCCTTTCCAAATAAATGCTGAAAGTTATGTTCTATCTTTCTCCATTTGGTGGGCTCGGTTTTGGCCCCTAGAGGACTGGATTTCAGTTGAAATTTGTATACTGTTTTTGCCCCTTTCCTAGGCTCGGTTTGGCCTGAGATTTGGGGCCCGGTTTTGCCTCGAAATGATTCAGTTTTGTCCCTTGTGTTGGGCCTGATTTTGTCTCGTGACGGTTGTTTTTTTTAGTTACATATTGGGTTAGGCCTTGCTTTTGGGTTGACCCTATGTTGAACATATTTGAGGCATGATTTTTGTTGTTTCTTTGAGGCATTCTATGATTGGAGTACATAAACAACTGAAATTTGGTTCTAAGACTTTTTGTTGTTGCTTTGAGTTCTGTTTTGCTCCTTACAGTTGTTGCCCCTCTTTTCGAATCATATGCTAGAAGAATTAAGTGGTACATCAGGGGCCCTTTTTCTCACCATCTCAGCATAAACTGGTTAAACATCACCTCTATTTCTATAATACAAATAACAGTGAAGGCTTATGTACTTACAAAATCTGATATTTGATCATTATTACAAGTCATTAATCTCAACATGGCTTCCAGAGCATCTCTTGAAAGTTGGAACTTCACTTCTGATTTGGTTATAGTGCTATGTTAGAATTAAGGTGCAATGTGAGAATTATAGTTGTACTAGTACTTGTACTTTTTTTTGTAGCACATATATGTAATTTTTTCGATTTGGTTAATAAAGTTTACTTGGGTTTCCTTCTGTGGACGTAGGTCTCTGACCGAACCACATTAAAATCTCTCGTGTATTTGTATTTTTCTTTATTCATATGTTGCAACGTTGTAGATATTATGTTGGTTGTGGTTGTTTATTTCTGGCTTGTTATTTCTTGAATATGTTAAGTCTTTATTTTAAAAGTTGTTTGATGATTTCGAAAGTGCTTATTTTTTCGAAAGTACATATTTTAATTTGTTCCAAATAGTCTCAAAATGTCTAAGGCAATTGAAGGGGGTCCGTCTGCAATGTGGATAAAGAAGTAACAAATATTTTTTGTGACCTATGCATTAATGAAACTGAACTGGGGAATATGCCAACCACGTATTTTAATAAAGAAGGTTGGCAAAATATAGCTTAGAGATTCAAAGAATTGACTGGTAGGGATTACAACAGGCTTAAATTCAAAAATAAATGTGACCAATTTAAGAAAGAATGAAAATATGAAAAGAGTTGAAACGTGGCTCTACCGGGTTGGGATGGGATCCAATTAAAAGGACGATCAATGCTCCGGCAGAATGGTGGGCTGAGAAAATTGAGGTAATTTTCTAACTACTATAATTTTTTACTTCTCAATTTTATTACTTCTCAAATTATTTAGAAACTAATCCCCCTAAAAAAGCTTGTTACAGGCATTACTAGCAGCAAAGAAATATAGGCAGTGCAGAATTTAGCCAGAATTCGAGGCAAAACTTGACATTATGTTTAAGGGGGTTGTCGCGACTGGGAAGCACGCATTAAACCCAAGCGAGATGAGATTTACAGGAATGTCAAATGACTTGCCACCTGAACATGTTATAGCTGATGAAGAAATTCCTAGTATTAACCAAAAAGAGATTGAGGAGTCTAATTCCATGTCCAAAAGGCCCAGACTTGCGAGGAGGAAGAAAGAGAATGACAGTTTTGTTAAAGGCTCATTTGCTGAACTAATTGCAGCTTTTATAACTCCGACTGTTCCTGACAGTACGATTTGGGACTGCGTGGCCATTTTAGATACTATTCCAGAAGTAGCAGTCAATATGCGCTTTCAGGCAAAATGTGTTCAAAAACTCGAAGACCTTACTTGCAGGGAAATGACAAATGTTCATGGCACTGCGGCCCGAGATGCACATTGAATATTTATGTGTTATAGTTGAAGAATGAGTCCGCTTTGTATTAATCTTTCATTAGACTTTTCACTTATGTATTGTTATTACAACAGTTTTTGTCATTTATTTTATGATGCTATGTATTATCTGATTTTTTTTACTATCTTCGCTTATGTATTCATATCACATGTTATGTCAATATATTTTCTGATGCTAAGTAATACTTGATGTTTTCACTATTCCATTTTCCTGTCGCCACCTCTCCATAACTTCTTTCATCCTAATGTATTTCTCATTTCAGGATGCATCCACTGCAAGACCACCGTAAAAGAATGACATGGGCTTCAGCTATAGCGATATTATTGCTGAAATACTACAGCTCCAGTTATAGACGGATACCACACATGGCATCCTCTTATATTGGGGACAAATGGGTGGGTGAGATGCTTGTTGGACATCCGATACTGTTCAACAACATTTTTAGAATGACTGTGCCCATTTTTATCGATCTGCTACACGAGTTATGTCGGAATCATGGCCTACAGTGTTATTCTAGAACAACTACGAGAGAGGTGTTGGCTATAACATTATACATGCTCTCACAGAATGAATCAGTTAGAGGAGCTATGGAGCAATTTCAACATTCATCAGAAACCATTAGTCGATACTTTTCCAAAGGTTTACAAGCACTTGTGAGCTTAGCAACACAGAACATTAAGTCAGCGGATACATCATTCGCAACTATTTCTGAACAAATTGCAAATGATTCTCGTTACATGTCGTATTTCAAAGTAAATATTATTAGTTTGTTACTTTAGCTTAATGACCTCTTGAGTTGCTAACTATGATTAACAGAATTGTATTGGAGCAATTGATGGCACTCATGTAGATACCAGACTACCAAGTCACGAGAGGATCGCGTATATTGGTCGGAGTGGTGCAATTACCCAAAATGTCATGGCAGTGTGTGACTTCAACATGTGTTTAACATTTGTAATGACAGGGTGGGAAGGAAGTGTGCATTATAGTCTTCTTTTTTCCTATGCAATTAGGAATAGAACACAGTGTTTCCCTCACCCACCTCCAGGTTTGTTCATCTTACTTAAACCTCTCGTTAATTACATTGATTATTTTTAATTTATTTTTAATTAATATTGTATTGTCTTTAATAACAGGAAAGTATTATTTGATAGACGCTGGATATCCGATGTTAAGGGGCTACCTGAAGCCCTATCCAAACACAAGATACCATATTTTTTTTATTTTGAGCGAGCAAGTGGCAATATTCGTGATAGAAAAGAAATGTTTAACAAATGACACTCTGCTTTACGGGGGGTTATTGAAAGAACTTTTGGGGTGTGGAAGAAGAAATGGGTAATCCTACGTGATATGCCATCCTATTCATTTCCTAAACAGGTTAGGTGTATATTGTGTTGGCCACTATGACACTTCACAACTTTATCTGACGTCACCCCTGTCATTCAGATACGGACTTCAATATGGCTGATGATGATCAAATTATTGACACTCCAGAACCTTCCGGATCTCTAGCTGATAATGAGATGGACTCGATTGAATATGAAACTCAAGACGGTGTAGGTGCAGCTAAGATGGCTGCTTTGAGGGAGTCTATAACAGATACTATATATGGCAGCTAGTCCAACAAGTCTTTTCTCTGTTCGTACATTAATTTTGAATGTCAATTTCACTTTTATTTGGATAAGTACTAAAAATCTTTTTTTTTCACAGTTATAGAAACATGACTTCTAGGATATCAGTTACAGACAGAGGTATTTTGTGTTATTGTGGTCCACCGGCTTCGTTGCTCACATCGCGTCAGTCTCATAACTTTGGGAGGCAGTTCTACGGTTGTGCCAAGGGTGTTTCTGCTCGTTGCGGCTTCTTCCGGTGGGCTGACCGTCCCTCATATCACACGGCCAGCAGTAATGGGAATCTGATGTTTTCTCAGGTTGATAGTGCAGATGAGGACCGGCATAGCCATAGTCTGAAATTAGACATTTTAATATTTCTGATTGTAGTTGTACTTGTATTTGTACTTTTTTTAGTTCTCCTGGTACTCATGAGGGTGTGAGAACTGTATGACAT
>NW_018164560.1:1080829-1088511 GCF_001263595.1 Phalaenopsis equestris | reverse complement strand
ACCACTAATAAGCTATCTTGAATAAGCTGCCCCAAACAAGAAGGCAGATTATTTTGATAATATGCAGATTATCAGATTATCAGAATAATCTGCTTATCAACATATTATAAATAATCAACAGCTGCGCCAAACAGACTCTAAGAAATAAAAGGAAAATAACATTGAAATAACACATAAGGTTTTAAGTTAAGGCTGTCAAAATGGTTAGTTGTTCGCGAACAGCTCATGTTCAGCTTTTTAAGAAGCTCGTGTTCGACTCGTCTGTTAAGTTAACGAGCCGAACACGAATAAAGATCGGCTCGTTTTGGCTTGAAATAATACTCGTCAATTATATATATATGATGAGTATTATTTTTTAAAATTTTTTTTGACTACAAGCCTACAAAGATTTATAATCATCTAAAAGTATTAATAAAAAAAATATTAAAATTATTAAATTAGATTCAAATGATGTTTTAATATAAATAATAATTTTTAAATGTTGCCCACACCTTTAAAATCTTATGACTACATGATTAGAATTGTCAAAACGACTCTTTGTTTGTAAACAGCTCATGTTCGGCTTACTAAGAAAACAAGATAAACATTAACATATTTTTTAAACTTGAAATATAAATGAGCCGAACACAAGCTGAGCTTGCACTCACTCGTGTTCGACTCGTTTACACCCCTATTTAAAGTGATTTGATCATATAGCCAGCATCTACTATGAGTGAGTTGTTATATTTAAATAATTATTTCCAGAGCTGTGTAAGAAATGCATGTGTCTATATATATATATATATATATATCATACATCCATATATGTATTCCTAAAAAGAATTAGTACATGCGGGCCATATTCCTCTATTATTGTGAGAGAGAAAAAACAAATAAATAATATCAAAGAAATTGGGACTAGAATTGAGAAGATGTGGACGAGATGCGGCCACATTCGAATGTGATTAAGGTTGTTTGGGGCAGTTTATGTGGTGCGGTGGCGTTTTGAAAATGCACCTGCTCTGTTTGGGTAAACTGCGTTTTGACAGCTTATGTGTTTTCAAAAAGTAGAAAACAATATTTTCACACCGCACATATAGCTTATTGGCAACGATCCTACTTTTCCAAAAAAATAAAAATTTGTAATAGTCATCGCATCTAACTTATCAGCAACTTATTTTTAATCAGCTTATCAGCAGATTATTCAATAAGCTACAGTTGCCCCAAACAGACCCTAAAATGACGATATAAATTTAAGGTTATTAAAAATTTCCTTAATAAAATTTAAAGGTTGTGTAATTTGGTTTTGCTTTCGTACTTTAATAAAAGATTTCTCGTCAAATAATTAATTTATTTTATTTAGTTTTTTTAATGAACGTACGTAAAAGCTATTATAAATATTACAAGAAAATTTTGACTTTACATGACTCATAATGCAAGTAATAATTCTAATATTAACACAGATATTTCTAGGGCCGTCGAAAAAGCTTCTTGTTCGCGAACAGTTCGTATTCGGTTCGTCAACGAGTTTGTTCGATAAGTAAACAAAAAGAATGTGAACAAATTTTTTTTTCGTTCGGTTAGTTAAATGAATCAAACATGAAAATTGATGCCTTTGTTCGCGTTAGAATCGTTATTGTTCGAAATATAAAATAATTTAAAATAATTATATATATATAATTTATGATATTTTAAAAAATTAAATTTTATAAATTACAATATATAAAAATTAATATTCATACTATATTAATATACTATATTAGTAATATACTAATATAAATATTATATATTTATATAATATAAATTATATTACTTATATTTATTAATATTAGGGATGTCAAATTGGTTCGTCGTTCGTAAACAGCTCGTGTTCGGCTCGTGCTCTTTAAGAAACGAACACGAACAGTGACTTCACAAACAATTTCGAACACGAGTTTATTTCAAACAAATTAAATTTCAAACGAACCGAACACGAACACAAGTTCTGTTCAGTTCGTTTACACCCTCTAGATATTTCTTTGTGCAAATATATTAAATTTTTTTTTCTTAAAGATAATATTATCCCTAAGAAAAGCTAACCTCTTATATTTAAAATTACTGAAGTGAAAGCCCTTTAAATTTGGTTTTAACAAGTGAAAGATAAAAATTTTTTAAACAAGCTCTAACCAATTTGTGATGAAGTATCAAAATAGTCTCCAACTATTTATTTGAGGTCGTTTTAGTTCTAAAATTTATAAACGTGTCAAAATACTATCCAATTATTGTAGAATTCAGCTCTAATAAATATTCATGTGAATATTTCAACATCAATTTAAAGAGTGTGAGAACTATTCGACACTTTTATAAACTCTAAGACTAAAATGACTATGTAAATAATCAACAGACTATTTTGGCAAGTTTGAATTTTTAACCAACAGCCACTTTGAGAAATAGTTTATAAATGTGAGATTATTAGCACTCGTTAGAGATAATTTCTTTATATATATGTGCCGCGTTTTTAGATCAATTGGTAGTGCACCGGCTTTGTCTGTTATAAGTCCTCACTGCTGTAAGGTTTGAATCTCCCCTTGCCTATGGGGTCGGTACTCGAGTGGATAGGCGCATTAGTTGTGGTTGGGGCTCGTCTAATAGCCTTCGATCATTCGTTTTAAGAGCGATGTCAAATGAGTTTGCTACGTTAGGTTGAACTCAAGTTAAACGCTTAACTTGAAATCGGCTCAAAATTGTCTTTTTTTTTTTTGAAATTAAAAATTAGTTGATGCCAAGTTGCCTTGATTCAAAATAACTAGTTGCATTTCAAGTTGATTCGATTGATTTCAAGTTTATTGTCATTAAAATAAAACTGACAGTATGAATTGATACGACATAACAAAATCTCATCATCTACATGCATCTCGAGATATGATATAAATCTCGGATAAACTTTTAAGCAAGAAATGTTTAAACTTCGATTAAAATTCATCCAGAGCTCAGATTTAAGTAAACTTACAATCAAGTTAACCAACTCAATGAGACAAACACAACGATACCAAAATTAGTTCAATTCAAGTAAATGTAACTCAGATCAAGTCGTTAAACTGCTTTTGGAAGTTTTCGGTGCATAATGAAAGGTCAAACAAATTCCAAATTTAACGTGCTTGCGGTTGAATCGAGCATCTCAACGAGACAAACCCAAAGAAACTAAGATCACCCAATTTTGAAATTATTAAGGGATTGTTTGGTTTGCTAAAAATGAAATGCAATATAATGTATTTGAAAATCTTTTGTAAGGCTTGATAATGGGAATGTTTAGTATATGTTCTTCTTGACTTACTTAAAAAAAAAAAAAATCAAACATTTATTTTACACCTAATTGAATGACTAAAATATTTCAAATATACTAAATTTCATTTATATTACATTTATTTTACACAGTAAATTTTTTTTTTTCAGCTAACTAAGCTGTTCCTTAGTTAACTATAAGCAGTAAGGATGCAGAAGTTCAACAAATAACATCAACTACTCAATTAAGATGAAGAGACACACAAAACACAGTTGTTTAAGAACACATTAAATGGCAGTAGAGCAGTATAATATGTTATATATATATATATAGACACAAACACACACACACATATTATACTGCTATTACATAACAAATTATGCTTCTTTCATTATTCATGTTGTCAGTTATATATAAGTATAATATGTTATATATAACTGACAACATGAATAATAAAAGAAGCATAATTTGTTATGTAATAGCAGTATAATATGTGTGTGTGTGTGTTTGCGTGTGCGTGTGCGTGTGTGTGCGTGTGTGTGTGTGTGTGTGGGTGTGTGTGCGGGTGTGGATTTATTTCGGTGATGACTCATATACCATATAGAGATAGACGTTGGAACGGAGCGGAGTGGAGCGGAAGAATCTGTCCAAATCGGGACGTTACGTTATGTGGGTTGCGAGTAGGGGGGCAAAGCCCTGCGGTACGGTGCATGAATAATGTTGTAATTACATACTGTACTTAGGGTTTACTCCTGAAGTTATAAATAAGTTCGTTTGTAACCCCATGAGGTATCCCAAATTCTGTAATCTCTTTTTTGAATATTGAAAGGAATTCGCCGCTCTGCTCCCGAGGACGTAGGCATCTTTGCCGAACCTCGTTAAATCTCTGTATTATTCTGGATTTGTGTCGACTTTTATTTTTCTTCGCTCTAATTTCTCAACAAGTGGTATAAGCGTCTGGTTCGAAGGTAACGAAGAAAAAACTCGGCGGCGCAGAGGAGTTCGGCGAGGGTAGAGGAGTTCGGCGACGGAGAAAGAGCAGGCTGCCACATTCGTGAATCACGGCAACTCGCGACGCCATTTGCGAACGCGGGCGAACGCTCGGTGCGGAAGACTGCTGGGTACAAACACGGGCGAATGTTCATTGCGGAAGGGCACGCCGAGGAGAAGGCTGGGCGAGCAGGATCTTTTAAACCACGAAAGATTGGAAGGGAATCTTTTTGCTAGAGGCTGAAGAAAGAAATCTTTCCCCTGCGGGAGCTGCGTGAAGAAAGGCAGGGAATCTCTAGAAAAAAGAAATGTTTAATTAAAGAAAAAATTTAATTAAGGAAACTTAATTAAGATTTTCTTTGCTTGAGGCTGCGGGAAAAATGAAAGTTTTTGAAATTCAATTAATTAAAGGAAATATTTTAATTAATGGAGATTTAATTAATGAAGCTTAATTAAGGAAATATTTCAACCTTTTCTTTTCAAAAAAAAAATCTGTTATTTTTTATGGAAAACTTAATTAAGATAACTTAATTAAGGGAATTTTTCAATCCTTATTTTTATTTTTGAAAAGATTCTGAGCAAGGATTTGTAGAGGAATTTGCAAAATAATTTGTTACAAGATCAATTTCAAATGACAAATTTTGGTGTAAAATTCGAGGTGGTGAAGTTCGATGGAACTGATAACTTCGGATTGTGGCAAACAAGAGTAAAAGATCTGTTCGCTCAATAAATAATCTTGAAAGCTTTGTGGCAGCAAAACCAGATGTCATGGAGAATGAAGATTGGGAACAATTGCAACAACGAGCGGCAACAACTATGCGCCTATGTCTGACAGATGAAGTTATGTATCAGGTGATAAATTTAAAATCTTCAGGGGAGATATGGAAGAAATTGGAAACTCAGTTTATGGCTAAATCTCTGATGAATAAATTGTATTTGAAGCAAAAGCTATATAAGCTGAAGATGCAAGAAGGTTCTGATCTGACACAGCATGTTAATGGTTTCAATCAAACAATCACAATTTATCACGGCTTGATGTGACTATTGAGGATGAAGACCGAGCAATGATTTTTTGTGTTCACTGCCTTTTTCCTATGAACACATGATGACTACTCTTACATATAAAGAAACTATCAAAGTTGACTAGATTACTGCAGCATTGTTGGTTCACAACCAGCGAAAGCAGAATGCAGAGGAAAACTCTCATGACGACAGTTTATGTGTTAAGGGTAAGTAGGATCGTGGAAGGAAGAAAGAAAATGAGGGTTCTAAAAGGCAAAATTCCAGATCCAAGTCCAAAGGCAAAAATACAATTCATTGCTACAATTACAAGAAGTCTGGTCATATGAGGAGAGATTTTCCAAAGCTGAAGAAGCAGACTGGAGAGAAAGGTGATGCATCATCGAAGTTTGTAAATGTGGTGCAGAGTGACAATTCAGATTGCAGTGATGGCGATATGCTTTCAATTTCATCAACTCAGTTCACAGATGCATGAATTCTTAATTCAGGATGCTCTTATCACATAACACCTAACAAAGAGTGGTTTAATGCATACAGGTCAACTAATTCTGGTTCAGTTTATTTAGGTGACGATAGATGCTGCAATATTGTTGGTATTGAAGAAGTCAAAATTAAGATGTATGATGACACAGTTAGAGCATTATGTGATGTCAGACATATTCCAGATCTGAAGAAGAATTTGATTTCCTTAGGCACTCTACACAAAAATGGGTTTATTCCTAAGGCAGATAAGGATAGGGAAACCATTAGAATTGTTAAGGGTGCACTGACGGTGATGAAAGGAAAGTTAACTACAGACAATATCTACAGACTGTTGGGGAGTACAGTTGTAGGTGAAGTTCATTCTGTGGAATCAGATGATGATAGTAGAAAGCTGACATATGTGTCTGAGTCATCTTGTGTGATGACAAAATTGCATGGCAGAAACTTATTGCATTGTGTTAAAAGCTGCAAGCTCAATCTTTGTAAGTTTTGCGTTCTTGGAAAACAGACTAGAGTCAGTTTTATGATTGGAAAGCACAAAACTGAAGGGATTCTTGATTATGTGCATTCTGATGTATGAGGCCCTACTAGGGAATCGTTATTGGGAGGATCTCAGTATTTTGTTACCTTTATTGAGGATTTCTTCAGGAAAGTTTGGGTATATTTGTTGAAGTAGAAATCTGAAGTCTTCTCTAAATTTAAGCTGTGAAAAACTGAGGTGGAGAACCAAACTGGCAGAAAGATCAAATATTTGAGGTCTGATAATGACACAGAGTACACAGATTCACAGTTTCAGAAGTTTTGTGATGAGCATGAGATTCAGAGATTTTTTAGTACGCAAGACACCAAGCAGAATGGTGTGGCAGAAAGGATGAACAGGTCCTTAACTGAAAGGGCAAGATGCTTGAGACTGAATGCAGGGCTTTCTAAGAGTTTCCGGGCAGAGGCTGTGAATATGACATGCTATCTCATCAATTGATCATCTTGGGCATCGTTGGGTGGCAAGGTCGTTGAAGAGGTATGGACAGTTAATCAAGTTATTTTCAATCATTTACGAATTTTTGGTTGTCCCGCTTATGTGCATGTACCTGGAGATGAATGATCAGAACTTGATGCAAAGTCCAAGAAGTGCATCTTTCTAGGCTACAAGAAAGGTGTGAAATGATACAAGTTTTGGGATCTGATTGTAAAGAAGATAATGATCAGCAGTGATGCAGTTTTTTATGAACAATCCATGTTACAACAGAATCAATACAAGGTGCAAGGGATCAGTTTAATTTTAGATACAGTGCAGATGGATTTAGAACACCATCCAGCAACAACTGAGAGAGTTAAAGGTTCAAATCCAACACCTGGTGATTCTTTTTCCAGATGATCTGCAGAATTATAATCTAGCCAGTGACAGACAGAGACGCACCAATATAAGACCTCCTAACATATTTGATCACCTTGGGCATCGTTGGGTGGCAAGGTCGCTGAAGAGGTATGGACAGTTAATCCAGTTAATTTCAATCATTTACGAATTTTTGGTTGTCCTGCTTATGTGCATGTACCTGGAGATGAATGATCAAAACTTGATGCAAAGTCCAAGAAGTGCATCTTTCTGGGCTAGAAGAAAGGTGTGAAATGATACAAGTTTTCGGATCTGATTGTAAAGAAGATAATGATCAGCAGGGATGCAGTTTCTTATGAACAATCCATGTTACAACAGAATCAATACAAGGTGCAAGGGATCAATTTAATTTTAGATACAATGCAGATGGATTTAGAACAACATCCAGCAACAACTGAGAGAGTTGAAGGTTCAAATCCAACACCTGCTGATTCTTTTTCCAGATGATCTTCAGAATTATAATCTAGCCAGTGACAGACAGAGACACACCAATATAAGACCTCCTAACATATTTGGTTATGAGGACTTGGTCTCTTGTGCACTTCTCATCAACAA
>NW_018164560.1:1077696-1080514 GCF_001263595.1 Phalaenopsis equestris | reverse complement strand
ATTTGGGATTTGCATTTGGAGCAGATGGATGTTAAAACTGCTTTCTTGCATGGTGATTTGGAGGAGCAGATTTACATGGAGCAGCCAGAAGGGTTCACTCAACTTGGACAGGAGCATCTAGTTTGCAGGTTAAAAAAATCGTTGTAGGGCTGAAACAGTTTCCATGACAATGGTACAAGTGGTTTGACTCCTACATGATTCAGATTAGCTATAAGAGATGTGAGTATGATTGTTGTGTTTATGTGAAGAACCTTGATGATCGTTCTATTATTTTTCTGTTACTGTATGTTGATGATATACTGATTGCTGCAAAGAATATGAATGATGTTTGTGGTTTGAAAACTTTATTGAGCCAGGAATTTGACATGAAAGACTTGAGTTCTATGAAGAAGATTCTTGGAATGGAAATTCATCGAGACAAATGCTCAAGACGATTATGTTTATAGTTGACAGGTTTGAGATGAGCAAAGCAAATCATGTAAGCACTCCTTTGACAAATCTTTTTAAGCTTTCTTCAGAATAGTGTCCTAAGACAGCTACATAAGTCGAAGTCATGGCAAAGGTTCAATATGCCAGTGCAATTGGCTGCTTTATGTATGCAATGATATGTACTCGTTCTGATTTGGCTCATGTTAGCGATATTGGGAAGGAGTCAAGTGGATTTTAAGGTATTTGAAGGGTACTGTAGGACATGAAATTATTTTTGACAGTCAGTAGAATGATCTTTCAGTTGTAGGGTACGTTGATCTAGACTATACAGATGATTTGGATGACAGAATGTCTACATCTGGGTATGTGTTCTCTCTTGGTGGAGGGCCTATATGTTGGAAATCAACAATTCAGTCTATTGTGACATTATCTACAACTGAGGCTGAGTAAATGGCAGTAGCTGAAGCTGCTAAAGAAGCCTTATGTGAAGCTGCCAAAGAAGCCTTATGACTTACTAGGCTAGTAAAACAATTGGACATTGAGTAAGAAGGAGTTCAATTGCATTGCGACAGTCAGAGTGCTATTTATCTGGCTAAGAATCAGGTGTACCTTGCGAGAACCAAGAACATTGATGTCAGGTATCACATGATCAAAGAATTGATTGCTTCTGGTGAGAAACTATTGCAGAAGGTTCATACTGATGAAAACACAGCTGATATGTTAACCAAGTCAGTTACTATCAACAAGTTCTTGCATTGCTTGGACTTGTTGAATGTGTGCAATTGCTAGATAAGCATGGTGGCCCAACCCACAGTGGTGCAGGTGTAACTCCCAAATATATTTTCTCTTAAGAGGATGGATATTCGTCAGGTAGAGATTTGTTATGGTATGACTCATATACCATATAGGGATAGATGCTGGAACGAAGTGAAGTTGAGCGGAGCTAAAAAGAAATAAATAATACTTCTGCTAGCCGCCAACACGAATTTCATTTGAATGTAGATAAAAAGATATAATTCATACTTCTTATTTGAATGTAGATAAAAAGAAATAAAATAGCTTCTGCTAGCCGCCCTTTCAACATTCTAAAAATTTAAAAAAAACAAATTTAAAAGAAAATTCTAAAATTTATTTATTTATAAATCACATACCCAACTTTTCTTTATTTAAAATGCAGCTCTTCCTATATGGCAAATGTTCAATATGCCAGTGCAATTGGCTGCTTGATGTATGCAATGGTATGTACTCGTCCTGATTTGGTTAATGTTGTTATTCAAGTTTGCAAATACATGGCTCAACCTGGAAGACGATATTGAGAAGCAGTCAAGTGGATTTTCAGGTATCTAAAGGGTACTGTAGAACATGGAATTATTTTTGGCAGTCAGCAGAATGATCCTTCAGTTGTATTGATCTAGACTATACAGATGATTTGGATGACAGAATGTCTACATCTGGGTATGTGTTCTCTCTTGGTGGAGGGCCTATATGTTG
The DNA here is from genome assembly GCF_001263595.1 of Phalaenopsis equestris. Lineage (NCBI taxonomy): Eukaryota > Viridiplantae > Streptophyta > Magnoliopsida > Asparagales > Orchidaceae > Phalaenopsis > Phalaenopsis equestris. The sequence goes on along the minus strand of NW_018164560.1, from coordinate 1,078,594 downwards.
GAAATCAACAATTCAGTCTATTGTGACATTATCTACAACTGAGGCTGAGTAAATGGCAGTAGCTGAAGCTGCTAAAGAAGCCTTATGACTTACTAGGCTAGTAAAAAAAATGGGGAGGAGTTCAATTGCATTGTGACAGTCAGAGTGCTATTTATCTGGCTAAGAATCAGGTGTACCTTGCGAGAACCAAGAACATTGATGTCATGTATCACATGATCAAAGAATTGATTGCTTCTGGTGAGAAACTATTGCAGAAGGTTCATACTGATGAAAACACAGCTGATATGTTAACCAAGTCAGTTACTATCAACAAGTTCTTGCATTGCTTGGACTTGTTGAATGTGTGCAATTGCTAGATAAGCATGGTGGCCGAACCCACAGTGGTGCAGATGTAACTCCCAAATATATTTTTTCTTAAGGGGATGGATATTCGCCAGGTAGAGATTTGTTATGGTATGACTCATATATCATATAGGGACAGACGCTGGAACGAAGTGAAGCTGAGCGGAGCTAAAAAGAAATAAATAATACTTCTACTAGCCGCCAACACGAATTTCATTTGAATGTAGATAAAAAGATATAAATCATACTTCTTATTTGAATGTAGATAAAAAGTAATGAAATAACTTCTGCTAGCCGCCCTTTCAACATTCTAAAATTTTCAAAAAAATAAATTAAAATTTTTTTTTTCTAAAATTTATTTATTTATAAATCACATGCCCAACTTTTCTTTATTTAAAATGCAGCTCTTCCTATCGATGGCCTTCCAAACCTCCTCCCCTCCGCAACCAACGGTCAGAATCCATTCAACAAACAGTTAGCTCCGAACCTTGAAAAAAAAAAAAAAAAACCAAAAAAACAACCCTCCTTTTTCTTCTAAAACCCAGAATCAGCTGGG
>NW_018164560.1:1066257-1077123 GCF_001263595.1 Phalaenopsis equestris | reverse complement strand
GCTGAACCGGGCGATGGGCACACGACCCACGGGTCAGGCCAGAGCAAGCCGTCTTGTGCGAGTCACATTTCACTCCGTTGTCCGCGAAAGCTTCGATCTTTACCGTGACATAGCGGACGGAACCTCGTTTCTCCTCGATAGCTTCTTACATCTCCCCATCGAATTATGGTCTCAGATTTTTCAGGCGAGCAGAGCCTCCGCGAAGCAGTTTGAAGAGCTGGAAGCGTTTTACGCCGGATGCAAGAAAATGGGAATTGGAAGGCAATCAGAGTACCCGACCGTGGTCAAGATTTCTGAATCTCTTTTGGAGACGATAGAGGGATTTTTGAAGGACGGGGAGGCGGCGAAGATTAAGAGCCCGCCGAAGAAGCTGCTGCTGGAGCCCCTGAGGGAGGATTGTGACTCCATGGATTCGGAAAGCTGGGAGCTTGCGCTTGTGGAAAGCATGAACGAACTGAACCGCAAATGTCAAGGAGAAGAAACGAAGGAGAAGGAATTGGTGAATTTGAACCAGAGTTTTAAGAATCCTTTCCTGCGTACTTCGAACGACAAAAGTTTAATGGCATTGACGCCGTCTCCTTGGAGCTTTAATTGCCTGATTGGGCGGAGAATGGAGAATGGAGAATGGAGCTTTAATTTAGATCGCCAATGAGATTCGGGTCTTGGGATTATGGCAACCGGAGGATGGAGAAGATGAGCGAGGGGGAGGAGGAAGAACCGCTGGATGGGGTGGCGACACGCGATCGGTCGCCGTTCGCCATTGATGTCGGAGGCGGCGCGAGATTTTCGGGAGCAGTATCACAGAGCAAAGGGCCAAGAAACTGTGATTTCTTCATGAATTTGAGCATGAATTTGACAAAATATTTAAGTAAAATTTTTATCATTTTTTTAATTTAAAAATGTGTTTTTTTAAATGAATATATTTATTATATTTAATGATATTTATGCTTATAATTAGATTAGTTGATTATTTGGATTTGATGAAGACAAGGCCAGATCTTTTGCACTTTTTGCAACACCTAAATGCCAATTCTATTTTTGCACAAATTGTAATAAAAAAAAATAATGTTGGGATATTAAGAAAAAAATAATGTTGGGATATTTTGATATCATTTTATGTAAAATGGGATTATTTTATGAAACTTAATTTTATTTCACATATCACATATTCTCAAGTTATTCATCAATACAATTAAATTATTAGACAATATAACTAAATTATTAGATATTCATAATATATATATATATATATATTTTCTATTAAGATTGTAAGATTGTACATATAAATATTTTAAAAGTTAATTATATAGTTTTTGACACCTATATTGGCCCATAAATTGATTTGATTGAACATTGTACATTGTTGCATAAAATAGAGTCAAATTATTTGGGTATTGCCAAGGCTGCCAAATCAACCTCCTTTTCTAAAGCAAACTGAGTCAATACTTTGGAAGCATTGAAACTACTCAAGAAGAGACCCTCAATGACCAATCCAATCGAGGATGATGAAAACAACATTATTGAATACAATATCGCTCAAATTAAACTCAAAATTTCTTCAATCACCATCCAATTTGCCTAAACAATATTTGTTGGAAAAACGGTTTTTGTTATTGCGTACTAAGCATTGAAATTTGTAGAACAAAAAAGACTTGTGTATATTGTATAAAAAACGATCTTAATCTATTAGAATTAAATGAAAATATGATACTCAATAGAACACACTGGAGAAAAAGAATTCATGTAGCCGACCCTACTTAGTAGGATAAAAGTTTGTTGTTCTTGTTGTTGTACAAATCATTGCAATTTATCATATGAGATCTTCGAAATCAAGTGTGACGACAACAATATGCACAATGTGATGTGCATGAATATTGTCAGACTTGCATCGGTGATAGCCAAGATCGCTTAAATGTTCTCCATTCACCAAACAGATTGCACGAGTATGCCTTAGATATCAAAAATACCTATAAATGGCACTTATATTACCCGTTTTTTTAATACTTGATGTGGACATAAAATTCAAGACAATGATTCAAAAATCAAAATGCACATGAAAAATGGATGCCCAAGTCTGCAAGAAAATTCTAGCATGTGATACCCTCATTCCAGTGTGATGCCCTCATTATGGTGGACACTAGTGCTCCCCTTTCTCGAAGAATATTTTATATCATCATGCATTTCTCAGTCCTTACTAACTGCAATGTCACTAAGAGTCTATTTGGGGCAGCTGCAGCTGTTTGAAGAAGCAACATTGAAGCTGTTTAAGAAGAAATTGTTGTGGCTATAATTTTTTTTTTTTTTTTTAAAAAATTAAATCCAAAGTTGTTTCTAGCAACCACCACATGTAATCAAATGTGGTGGGAAAACGTTACTTTCAGCTGCAGCTTTTTGAGAACGCAGACAAAACATAATTTTGTCAAACAGAAAATACTGTGTTGCAACTCCACACCGCCTCCGTACCGCAGCCCCAAATGCAACCTAAGCCTAGCATTGCAGCTTCTGGCTTGTTCTCCTTGTGCTTCTGCTTGTATACCTCATTTATTCCATCTTCAATCACACAGAATTAAATCTACTCAAACCACATCTTACTACACTACTTGAAATCTGCAAACAACCACTTTCCACCTCTTCTTTATCTCTTTAGATTAGCTCCCTTCTATGTTTCTCTCTTTCTCTCTCTACCAACCCCTCCCTCTTTATCCCCTTATTTCTCTTTGCAAACAAAGAGAGAGAGCAATAAATTAGTGAGAAACAAAATCTTGTTTATATTCGTGTAGGTTCTCCAAACTCATCACATCATCATCGTTTACTCTATCGCAAAAAAAAAAAAAAAAAACAAACAGATCCAGCAACAAGAATATTTAGTATGGTACAGGAGAAAAATGCTCGATTAGCGTCAGAATTTCTAGCATTTTTCGGATGCCAAATCCGATTATTGACTAAATAATTTTGATGCTAAAATGGGCGTCGCTAATTAATTTTGCTTCGGCATTTACTTCAGATTTTATTTGCGTCCAAATTTGCGTCTCAAATTTATGTGGCTATAAGTTTTCATAAAAAACAAACAACTAAATTAACTAAATATTAGCGTCGTCCCTAGCCGACGCTAATTTGGGTTTAGGGTCGTCCCTAAACCAGCGCTAATTAGCGTCGCCATGGTTCAACACTAATGTGTCAGAATAGTGGCGCCGAATATTGAACTAATTATTGTTGCAATTGCATCGGAATAGTAGGACGCCAACCATTAAGAAACAAACAAATGCAGCAGAACAATTAGATTTCCACATACCTATATAGAACAAACACAAGTAATATAACCAGACATTTATCTATCATGAGAACTAATAATATCTCCAACATATATAAATAATGATATCAAATTATATTATAGATAAACGAATCAAAGTGTTCAAAATTCACAACTACATAAATTAAAAGTTTGATTAAACAGAAATGAAAAAATATATATAATCATCTTCTAAAGCGGCGGAATGTCAACAAACACATAATAAAAATTATAATATTGCTCCTCATCCTCATTTTGCTCCTCCTACTCATCTTCCTCAATAATACTCATATGTTGCTTGCCCCCGAGATCAAATCTCTCTGTTAAGCGTGCTACATTATCTGCAACAATCTGCTGACCTTCATGCACATGTCGAAGCTCTTCATTCATCAACGTTACCCACATAGCAAGTTCCTCTTGTTGAGCCTGTGTAGGGCCACCCACAACAGCACGAGAGCGCTCGGCCTCAAATGTTATCCCCTTTGCTCTTAGGTTGTGCACTCTCCTCTTCTTCTTCCCTGTCACATGCGTCCACAACTCAAAAATCAAACTGAGCAGTGGTGAACTGGCTAACACTGCTACTGCGGACGTGGAGGTCTAGCTAGTCATCTCCCTCTATCTCTCCCAAAGCTACTCGTACTCCTGCATAAAAAATTAAAATATTAATTGACTTTTTAAACATTAATTAGCATATTAATAGCCCCAAAAAATAGAAAATAATTTTTTTTACTTACATTGACACATCGATAGTGATCGGATACCCTCTGATGTGTGCTTCTGCGCCAATGTGTGAGGACATGAAACTCTGCATCAGATGGCTCTCGATCAAGCTTCTTAGTGTGTATATATGATCACATAAATATCATATTTACCGGGCATGGCTTAGAGGGTGGTCAGCTGGTCAAAATCAACTAGCCACCAAGAAACTCAACCAAGCGATATTTTACTGGGCATGGCGGCTGAGGGGTTATGCCTAACCACATTTGCAACAGTAGATTGATATATCTGACATATCTTTCAAAATGATAGAGTGAGAGTGGCCTCTTCCTGACCACATTAATATGGTAGAGGAAGATGCTCGCTCATCTCGTGTGACCCATGTCTCCTATTGTGCTTCCCCTGAACGGAACCCTGATTGCGAGTCAAACTGATTCCATTTAAAAAAAAGGCACCTATCACTTCAATCAAGTGATTATAAAGTCTGAGGTATCCCAATTAAAATGGAAACTGACTAGTGAATTAAGCAATATGGCCAATTGAGGAGGCTGCGATCTTCTCGTGTGACCCAAGCCTCATGTTGTGATCTCATACGAAGAACCAACTAGAAAATTCTCGTCAAGTGAAACACCCATCACAATAATCAAGTAGCTATAAAGCCTGGGATATCTCGATTATAGTGGCAACTAGCGAGTGACTTAAACAGTTTAGCCAATTGAAAAAACTCTGATCTCTTCATCCATTCTGGTGATAAATTTAATATAAAAAAGTTAATATTGTAGTAAATATACTATTATATTTGCACTTAATATAATCTCATACTAGTAAAGATATGGCTCGTGTCATTTGTCTGTATGGTTTGACAAAAATGATTATGAACATAGCCCTCTAACTAAATAGTTTGGCTAGACATCCTTATTACATTCTAGGCATAGTTATAGCATATATCTTTCCTAATAATTTATTGTTCCTTCCAGTTGTGAATCATAAATTATACTTGATAAGACAAAAAGTTCACTATAAGTTAAGGTAGACATGTTTTTTTTCCCTCGGATAAATATCCACCCAAGATCTATAAGTTTCCATTGGGTGAAATTTCGCATGGCTTCTAACAAAGATCTTTTTATCAGGTTGGAGCAAAAAATTATTAGGAAACATATATGTTAGCAACCATGTGAAATTTCACCCAATGAAAATTTATAGATCTTGGGTCACTATAAGCTAAGGTCGACATGTCATCTCCCTTGACTAAGTTGTCTAAGGTCCATGACAACCCAGAAAGATGAAATCATGGATCTTGATTGCTTTTGTCATCATTCCCCCACTAGCCACTCTAAGCTCATGGAGATAAATTTCTACATTTCTAAAATCTTATGTTTCTTGCTACTATATGTTAAACAGTCAACATCCTAATGACTAGCTATGATTGAAAGTGTTCTCCCTTTATCTTGAGGGGTAATTTACTGTAGGGGGATGTACCAATGGAAAAGCTTAAACTTTAGTTCTTATCCTTACAAAATGAAGACCAAATATATATGATATTATCTTATCTACAATTTCAACCCCGTTCTAAAAATTGACCACAAACACAACAAAAATTAGTTCTCATTCATTTTGTGAAAGACCGAGTCACAAATTTTTGATCTCGACAGTCTAATAGTTTAAATATATTGAGATGTAATATATGATGTATGAAATTAGAATATATGCTATAAAAATAGTTTAATCTTAAAATAAAATATATTATAATTTCTTAACATAAAAGTTTTTTGAACTAAAATATTATGAAATTTCCTTTTCCTCATGGGATGTTAGGTTGAGTGTATTATGGAGAAACAACATTTGAAATGTATAAGTTTTAAATTTTAAAGTGTTTGATTGAATATAAAAAAAAACTCAAAATTATTTCTCCAATAAACTCTAAATATTTCTTATAGGACCCTAAATATCTCTTATAGTTTAATTTGAGTGAATCCCACTTTCACTGCATTTGTTAACCCCCTCTTTCGGTAGGAAAATGAAAGTTTTTTTTTCCGGTTAGGGAATGATAAATCCTCAGGTATTGATGATAGAACTACAAAAATTTTCAAATATATTTATAGTAATAATGGAGACTAAGTTATTTAAGCTATTATGTGCATCTTCAAATAGTATGAAATGTTGTGTTAGGGGAGTCTTACATGGTAAGAGTTTTAACCACTTAAATTTGTTAATGACTTTCCTTTTTAAAATTGCTAATAATGATATGATTAGTGGATTTAATTATGCTCTTCATTAAAATTAGGGCAAGATGGACCTCAATGTCAATAATGATAAGTTTAAATATTCTTTTCCAAAAATATTAGTACTAATCCTACCCCTAATGAGGCTATGAATGTCATTTTCTGGGATATTTTTCAAGTGTACTAATAAATTCATATAAAGAAATTACCCAACTATTCCTTCTCTTTTCTGGGATCTTTTTCAAGTGTACTGAAAAGTCCTTTGGTAGTAAGAAATCAAATGCTAGAGAATTCATTTCTAAGAAAGACTCTGACTAAGAAATTCGATACCATAGCCCCAGTTATTTCTCTTATTGGATCATTGCTCAATTTTTTACTGTATTGGGTCATCCTATTAGTAAACCGATCTGTACCGATTTATTGGATTCTGATATTGTTGATCGATTTTGTCGGATATGTAGAAATCTTTGTCATTATCAAAGCGGATCCTCAAAGAAATATGTTTTGTATTGTCTAAAGTATATACTTCGACTTTCGTGTGCTAGAACTTTGGCTCATAAACATAAAAGTACAGTACACACTTTTATGCGAAGATTAGATTCGGGATTCTTAAAAGATTTTTTTTTGGAAGAATAACAATCTCTTTCTTTAATCTTCCTCCAAAAAATCCCTTTTCTTTGACACGGATTACATAGAGAACGTATTAAGTATTTGGATATTATCTGTATCAATGATCTAGTGGATCATTCATGATTGTTCATGAGACTTTTTCATGAAAATAGAAAAAAAAAGATTCATGAATTTGTATTCTGAAATGCTCAGATATGATTCTATATATCGTATATATCGTTGTGAAATTAACTGAGTAGTAAAAAGTCTTAGACTTTCTTCTCGATATTGATATGTAATTCCTTTTTCTTTTTGATTTATATATACATAGGAAAAGTCGTGTGCAATGAAAATTGCAAGTGGGGAGGGATCTTTTTCTTCTATAGCAACAAGGAAAAATTCTCTACTCCATCCGACTAGTTACGGGTTCGAGTCCTGGGCAACCCATCAATCCATACCAAATCTTTCTTTTTTGAGTTTTCTTTGAACTCTTTATTTTCTTGAAAATTGTTCTGATAGGTTTGGTCATTCCTATTGATATTCATTTCAAGCGGTTGACATTGGCATATAAGACATATTCTACTATGAAATAACAAGCCTTTCATATCTATCTCATCTCTAGCTTGGATCGCGACAGAGAAGAAGGAACGAGCCAAGCGAGAGCAGAGGAGTAGGTCTTTGTGAGGCAGGCAAGTTCGCGGCTCGAGACCGAGAGTGGCGTCCGCAGAAGATAAGGCTAGAGGGAGAGAGGCGTACGCATGCAATTTGGGTGGTTTCAAATGGTTTGAAATGATTTTTGAACAAATTTGGGTATTTTGGGTGAAATTGAGAATTTTGGTCAAACTTAGGGTTTGGGGGTGTTTCGGTAAATTAGGTGAAATTTGGGGGGCAAAAGGTTAAGTTAGGTATCTTGGTGAAATTGAGGTGCCAACCACCCTATTTGAGCTATGGACCATTGGAATCTTCATTTGGGTCCTCTATGTACTAGTCTTATCTAAACCCTAACATAGGGCACTAGTGGACCATCTACATGAGTCTCCCAAAAGATCAAGGGATTAAAGTCAGGTTGGCTTGGGCTTAAGGTAGTGAGTGGAAGGGTAATGGGGCAGTGTGTGAGGTTGACCCTAAGGCCAAGTAGTCTTATGAGAAATCACCTTGAGCTCCCCCATATTGACCTCACCTACTAAGCTAGAGCTTAGGATCAATATGTAGAACTTCAATTTGAGCAGAGAAGAGTTTAGAATTTCTAATGGTGAGCGTTCCTTTCTAGTCATCTAGGAATAGTCAACAAGAAAGTCTTGTGGTAGACCCTAGGCTACTAAAGAGGAAACTAGACCTCAACTAAAAGTGAGGTCAACAGTACATCACTTTCGAACTAATAGACAAGCATAGACTGCAAACAAATTCAAACTATGATGTTAACACCCGACAGTGACAAGGTCCGTGATGGGGTGTCAAACTATCACTAGAGGCTTATGAGATGTATTGACACGTGACAACGATAAGCTCTGCAAGGGTGTGAAAATGATATTATCTTGAGCCTAAATTATGATGTTAACACTCGGTAGTGACAAGCTCCACAATGGGTGTATAACGGTCACTAGTGGCCTATCAGATGTATCAAAACCTAGCAGCGACAAGATCAGCGGGGGGTGCACAGATGATCATCCTACACCTCAAATATAAGTTTCGCACCAAGAAATGACGAGCTCCATGAGGGGTGTGAAATGATCGTTTTAAACCCTAATTACAACATTAACACCTGGTAGTGACAAGTTCTACGAGGGGTGTATAACGTCTAAATGTAAGAAATAGAAAAGGTCACATCTAACATACGTATGCATTTAGACATACACTCACCGACAATTCATAACAAACAAAAAATCACTCTTATATTCAAAGCAATCATTAGATGAAAGAGAATAAGCTTATGTGCTAAAGCCTCTAACCTCAAAATGTTTTTTATATCATATAGTTCGTTTAAAAATAATAATATTCTTTATAAAAAAACAGGAAGAAACAAAAAGGAACAAAAAGATATAAAAAAGGGTTTGTTTCAACCCTAGACATTTGAAGATTCCTCAGAGTCTGCCTCCTTAGTTCTTTCCACACCCTCGACATCATCATACTTCTCGTGCACTAAATTTTTTGAAACTCCTCCATCTTCTACCACTTGTGGTCAACTAGGTCATTTACAAACCTTCTGATTGTGAGAGGAGTGTCGGCCATAATCTGGTGAGAAATACCGTCGACGTACGACTCTCGGGTAATCATCAAAGTCATTTTCTTTTTCAATTCTTCATTTTCCTTCAACAAGGCTGCCACCTAAATCTCATGCTTTTGAGAAATGAATTTCCTCCACTATATGGAAAGTTTTAACCTCACCTTCACCATAATGACCCTCTGCTTCAACTTCTAAATTTGCAAGACATACCTCTTGGCCTTCTCCTCGGCTCTAAGAGAAGGGCCTGGGAGTGCAAAGTCTCTCAAGCAAGTGCACGCTATCAATCAAACACTTGAAACATATCTCTTTTGTCCATCAATCTCAAAGTTTTCTCGAAGGTAGATGACTTGAACATTTCTATCAAAATCGAGGGGTAGTCCCCATTCAAAGGTGTGTCTAGGAACCACTCAGTCTCCCTGTCGATAAGAGCGTAGTGACCACTTTTCCAAACCTTAGCTCCTCGATCGTGTCAGAATGCCCACTTAGGCAGAATCACCACCTTTTCCAGAGGAGGAGGCGATAACCTTGTATCAGGGGTAGGAGTCTTTCCTTCTCTCCCAAGGATGTCTCTTTCAATTTGCTTCAGGAGCCCTTGCTCCTCGAAAATACTCCCAAAAGAGATTTTATGGGAGGCATGAATCACCTCACCTCACTTCTCTAAAGCGATTACTAGGTCTCCTCCATTGCCACTGAAAACCCTCCAAATGACATGTGCACTGGAGAGCCCTTGAAGTTAGGAATATTGGGCGATCGTGAAGAGTCCCCCTTGCTTCCCTCAAAAGAACCTAAAAAATTATACAAATCACATCACACACAAACAAGTAATAAAATAGATGACATCAACCTTCAACATCCCCTTCAATCGACCCAATCGAGTCAGCTCAACTTTGACCTCTATCAAGTGAAGGAGGACCACCTCTCCCACGAGGCCTTTCTGAAGTCTCCCTCTCTCCAGCGACCTTTTCTAGGACAACTTTCCATTGTCGGCCGACCTCCAAAAACCCTCGGTCATGGTATTAGCACCATCCAAACAAATCATGTGTTTGATCACATTGGGGTTGAGGTGTTGAATTAAAGAGAGGCACTGACCCTCAATTAGTGCCCTATGATCTCGAACATTTCCCGATAAGTTCTTCACTTTCTACACCTCACACTCTGTTGAAGAAGTACGAATTCCCCAACCTTCCACACATGAGGCAACCAAGAACTTCATCTTCGAGTCCTTTACCTTGTTCTCAAGGCCCAACAGTTGAATCTTAGAGCCCGTGAAAAATTGAACATAGCCATCTCGACTGATCCTAAATGAAAAAAAATATTTGAAGAGTTTGATCGACCATGAGATTCTCATCCTTTAACAAAAAAAAAACATATAGTTCATAACGGTGACAATTGAATTGGGGAGAACTTGAGCAGGAATAATCCATAACGATCGAATATCGACTGCAACTCTTGATAAAGTGGCAGCCGAAGACCTATCTTAAAGTTATTTTTGTAAAAAAACTAAGTTGGGAGAAAATTTACTTGTGGCCCACTCGTGGCTGGCTGCCGGTCGCAAGAAAATTGTAGGTTCCAGAACATAACAATCTTGGATCTTTTTCATGTCCGCTAGGGAGAGGATTGAAACTTTCATGACAAGAATCAACCCAAATGATTCATGAAAATACTTCTGAATCATGGAGCTTAGGAACTACGTTAGGAGGAGAAAGAGGAGAAGAAAAGAAGTAGCAGAACTTAAAGAAAAGAGGAAAGGGCAAAGAGTCTCAGCCGCAGAACAAGGTATATATATATATATATATATATATATA